>NC_067481.1:37106031-37406031 GCF_947179515.1 Apodemus sylvaticus | reverse complement strand
TCAAGATTTTAAAAAAAAAAAAAAGCAAAGCAGGTATAAAAAAAAAACTTTCGAGTCCCTTTTTGTTTTTGTTTCTGAGAAAGGCTCTCATGTAGTTTATTCAGGCTGGCCACAAACTCACTATATAGCTAAGGATGACCTGACTTCTGATTTCTCCTGCATCCCCCTCCCAAGTGTTGAGATCACAAGAATGTACCACCACGAGTGGTATTTTTGTGTGTTGAGACGTGGTTCAGAGTGTTTGCTGATCTTCCAGAGGACAGGATTCGGTTCCCAGAACCCAAGTCAGGTGGCTCATAACCACAGGTAACTAACTCTAACCCCAAAGATCTAGGATCTCTGGCCTCTTCAGACATCTTTACTAACATGCACATATCAACACAAAAATACACATAATTTAATGTATTCCAGAAAGAAAAAGTTTTAAAAATCAAAACACTACGTGCCAGAATTAAAAAACAACATCAACAACAACAACAAAAAAAATCAATCAAGTAGCCAAGACTATGAAAGAAAACAATTCCACATCAAAACACATCATTATTAAATTCCAGAACACAAAGGGTTTTATGACTGAAGAAACCAATGGCTATATAGAAAGGTCTGGGAAACGGCAACACACCAGATTACTAACAGCCAGTGGGAAGTCCAAGTCAGAATGGTGTTCTCAAATTCATGACCCACACTTAAGCAAAACAGCAACCACATGTGAGAAGAGAGCAAGCCCCAAAGTCACACGCATAACACCCAAGCCTCCGCCAGCCCCATTCTGCCTTTCTCAGGAAGCACTGCAATTAGTGTGTGCTCTGTGTGGACAGAAACCAAGAAAGAAAACAGGAATCCCAGCAAAGCAGAGACAATAGGAATTCTAGGACAACCATGCATGTCCCTGGAGAAAATTAAGATGAGAAGTGCTGAAAGAGATGTCCCTATGAAAATCATGTTACTGATAGATTAGTTTCTGTTATAATTCCTATTAAGTAAGCCTAGTATTAATAAAGAGTTCAGGATGAACTATTAGTTACTGATAGCCTAACAAATGGAAGCAAGGTAAGTAAGTATTCTAGCAGTGCCAAGTATGGGGAATGCACTTGTGTATAAGAAAGAAGCCATTATGAAGTATAGTTCAGAGACAGCAAGCTTGCGTAGCATGCTCACAGACTGCATGTTATTCCTCTCCATCAAAAAAAAAAAAAAAAAAAAAAGCAAGAAAGAGAGAAAAGGCAATCACAGAACGCTTCAATATACTGCACAGTTCAACTGTAAATACATAATCATAAGATAAGCACTAAATATCGCTTTAGCAAAATGATACAACTATATTAGAAAATAAAGGGAAAGCTTCTCAGGAAGCAAGAAAGACAGACAGCTAAACGTCACAAACCACATCTAAGTTAGAAATTAAGAGGCAGTACTTGTTATAAGCCTATTCCTCAGCTATAATGAAGAAAAGGTAAATACTAGAATTTTTTGTTTAAGCTGAATAATGGTTTCTTCTGGGTAACCAGACTCTAAAATAGAAAAGTGTGAAGTATTATTATGTGTATTAATTTGATGTAAAGTAAAACTTAATTTAGGCCAGGTGGTAGTGGCACATGCCCCCGAGGTAGAGAGAGTAGGATCTCTGAGTTCGAGACCAGCCTGGTCTACAGAGTGAGTTCTAGGACAGCCAGGGCCACACAGAGAAACCCTGTCTTGAAAAACCAAAACAAACAATCAAACAAAAAAGATCCAACAGCAACAAAAAACTTGAATTTAGAAAGAACAACTATCCACAGTTCCCAGACCACTAAACCATAGTTTACAGCCTGGGGATCAGGGTGCAACAGAATTTGGAAGCACAGCGGTGACGTAAGACATCACATCCACATCAGTTAGCCACAAACAGCTACACAGAGGAAAACACCTCAGACACACTCTCAAATTGCTAATAGTTTTTATTTCTTAAAGTATATTTTGTTCTTTAAAATGTAACAATGTTTTTTGAGACAAGTCTTACTATACAATCCATGCCTTCCTCAAACTTAGCTCTGCCTGTTCTTCCTCCCAAATCCATGCTGAGATTAAAGATAAGCGCCACTGCACCCCAATGTAGTATCTTTAGTCATCTTCAGAAAGGAAAACCATTAATTAGAGTGGTCTTGTGAATATTTTTCTAACAACTAGATTCTCTGTGCATTATCAAAGCTATACACTTCTCTGGTCCAAACAGCAGTAGACATAATTTACCTTCTTGGCATCACAGTATTAAGAACCATCCATAACTTATTGACAGTTTGAAGAATTCTCCGTGGAACCCCAGAATCCAGCAGCTGGCTCATACTGGATGTTAATACTTCTGCATATGGTATCAGTTCACTGGCAGAAAGGAGCGTCAAGTCTTCCATAATCTGCATCACTTGTGTGTGGCTTACAGGGACAGCTGAAAATGCTAAAAACAAAATTTTGCAATCATTCCTAAGTCCTGTAATGTTTACCAAGTAGAAATAACTACTGCTTTCTTAAAAGTAGGGGCCAAACAAATCAAGGAAACAATGGTGTTAAAGTAAAACTCCCACTCACAGCTACATTTACACTGAAGCTAATAATTAAAGCCATTAGAAACTTCACGGTTGGCAGGTGAGATGGGATGGGATGGCCAGAGAGTGAGGGCAAGAGAAGCCTGGCAGCCTGAGTTCTGTCCCTGCACACGAAGGATGGGTTCAGCTCCCTCAAGTGGTCCTCTGACTTCCATATGTGCAGTGTGCCATGTGCAAGACCCCACGCAAACATATACTAAACAAATTAGAATGTAGTAAAAATAAATGAAAACCCATGAAAGTACAGATGTTATTTCATAAAGTTCATTTTAAAAATCCTATTAGTGACACAATAGCTAACCTCATTTTTTGGGTAACTGTGTATGCAGCTTATTAGTTTGGAAGTTTCAGGCTCTTTGACACTTCACTCTAGGTGTCCCATTATAGGAGATTAGCATCCAGCAGATTGCTGTTATTAAAGATCTAGAATTATCCCTCCACTAGAGTCAGTAATTACATCTGGCTAGCAAGCATAAAAGAAATAACAAATGGGAAAATTAATTCTTTTTGTTGCCATCATAAAGAACATGGTATCTCTATACCTAGCCCTTCCTGGCTAACCAACTACTTGAAGGGAAACATAGAGTCATGCATGTACTTTATCCTGGAAAACCAACAGAACCTAAAAGAAATGTGAAGAAAACTAGCCAAAGCTGAAAAGAACAGCGTTTCACTTTGTATCTGGGTTCAAAATCTACATGCCAAAGACAACTGGTTCACAATTCCTTCAGTGGTGTAGGGAAAACAAAGACAATGACCTCAAGAGCTTGGGAGAGAGCTGAGCAGAGCACAGGCCCAGAATGCACAAAGGTCCAGAGCTCAGTCTGCAGCTCCAAAGGGAAAAGAGAAAAAGACTTAGAAATAAGAGCAACAACAACAAAACTTCAGGTTGGGTTTGGGTGGGGCGCCAAGGCCAACCCTGTCACTGAAAAGATGAGTAAAAATTATACAACAACAATCTTTACACTGATTGTGTAATTATATTCAGAAGGCTTATAAACTGAAATGTTTTAATACAGCTACTGCAAAGTTCATATGTAGCCCACACTATTTCTATTTGGGGATACTAGTCTGGAACACTCCCCATTAATAGTAAGTACACTTCCTTGATCTACTGTATTTATTTCTAACCAGTTTGGGGATTTTTCTAAATCTTTTTAGTGATTTAACACAGAATACAAAAATGCTAGAAACATGTCAACTAAATTCCCAGCATAACAAAGAGATAGTTAAAACTCCTTACCCCAAAGACACCTGCTTACAATACAGGATTCCAGTCAGCCCAGCCCCTCTGCACCGCAGTAGTGGAGGGAGAATGAGCAGTTACTGTACCTTCCTGCAGCTGCTTCGGAGAGTGGGTTTTGGCATTACTAGTCAGGAGCATTCGCCTTAATAGTGCATCAGTCCCTGTGATCTCCTCCTCACAGATCCAGTCGTCCACAATACACAAATGTGGGTAATTAGTTGCTAAAAGACGTAGTAAAGCTGAATGCAGCCCTAAAACAAGATGGGCCGTTAGCTGGACTCTCAGTTCTCAGAACAGAATCCTCCCCACTCCTTATTGTAGCAGCCAGCAGCCACAGAAACAGAGGTGTGTACTAACCGTGTTTCTTACTCCACTGGTCCACCCACTAGCATCAGATGCTAAAGAAACCTGCTGTACATGCAGGGTGAAGGTGCCAAGCCCCAGCTAGGGCTCAACTGTGGCCACAGCTCTAGCCATGTCCCCTTGTGCAAGTATATACCACATTTTAAGAAGTTCTAGTCAGACCTGTGGCAGAATCCAAGCTTTTCAGAAGGTAGAGGCCATATACAATCCTAAATTCAAGGTCTTGTTTAAGCTACGCACTGAGGTCAGGACCAGCCTGGACAACTTAGTGAGCCATTACTTCAAAACAAGGACTGAGGGTATAGATCAACCACAGACAACTTCCTCATGTGTGTGTGTGGGGGGGGATGTTGGGGGGGCTAAGTTTAATACCAGTAGTCAGGAAAAAAAAAAACAATTTTTTTTTAAATTTAAGGAAAAAAATCTGTGTGGCATTTTAAATAAAAGCCCCCAAGAAAACTAATTCACTGTATGTCAAGTCTTACTCCTTGCAGCAAACTATTCTCAGCTTTCCTCTACCTCAACCCACTGTGCGAAGCTCACCAAAAAAGCTGGTTAACACAGCAGTCTTTCAGGAGTTCACGAGAGGAAAAAAAAGCTTCTCAAGTGCTAAGATTTCCATGTCCACCATGACTGACCACCGTCAAGACTGCTTAAAACTGATGTTTCTACATTCAAAAAGGCCTTATAACAATCAAAAGTGCTACTGAACTTTAAATCGCTAAACATATGTACAACCAAAACTACTCCCAACAGACACAGAAGTGCAAACCAATCTACATATTATACTCTTTTCAGTTAATTGGCCAGTACTGCCAAATACTGCATCTTTTTTTTTAAGAAACAGAATATGTAAAGCTATAATAAATGTAGCCATCTGGCTAGCAATGTCCAATGAAGGTTCATGTTCCTCTTCCAAACCAAGCATAGAAAAGAAAGAAGAAAAATCATTACTTCAAAGATAGGAAAACCACACCGTTAACATGAAAGGTGGCTATTAAGAAACATCAAGTTTCTAAAACTCCCACAGGTCTATTTACCAATACTTATAACCGAACTATTATATACATATTAGTATATCAAGGAATACTATGGAGCAATTTCAAATAATAAAATGGATCTTCGTGGACTGATATTTCAGCAGGAGCAGAGGGCTAAAGATATAGGTTAGTGGTACCGTACAAGCCTAATTCACACACAGCCCTGAGTGCAAACCTCAATGAAGAAAGAAACACGGGAAAAAGGACGTAGTGTGTAATATCATCCACCTGTTTAAAATATTATGTGAGATTATTAGGTTCAACCATATGAAATTGCTGTTCTCTAGGTCAAAGACGGTCTGCAGCTTTAGACAGCTGGATTCATGAGAGCTTAGCTTTACAGTGTCATGAGAGTGATGCACACATGGTAGGCTTTACTCTGAAATCAGTACAAGGCTAGTGATCTGAGACAAACTCTCCTAAACGGCAGGCAGCAGCAATGGGCCACTCACAGGCAGCCAGCTATTCAACTGCAAAGGAAAACAGGCACTGTGCTGAGGTGCACTGCACTGCCGAGCTTCAGTCTTTTGTAGCTTAGAGGGGGCAAATAATATTGCCTTTTGTTTTGCTTTGTTCTGTTTTTGAGACAGGGTCTCACTATGTAGCTCTGGCTGTCCTGGAACTTACTATGTAGACTTGGCTGCCTCAGATTGCCAAGTGCTGTGATTAAAGGCTGACCATAAATGCATTTTGAACTTGGCATAGTGAAGGTTGCAATAGGGTTATATCCAAATAACCTCCTAATAAGATGAAGGGAATTAGATGCATATACTGGCTGCCATCCATGTTGTGGTGCAGAGCCCAGGCCATCACACATGCCAGGCAGGTACTCTACTACCAAGCTGCACCCCAACATTCAAATACCAGCCATCATATTTGGATCACCCTATATGAAAAGAAATGACTTAAAATTAAAATGAATGTCAAACTGAAACAACTGGAGTTTTCTAGGGAGTGGTGATCTGTAGGTAATGAGGTAATGGATTTAGAAAGAACAAATGGCATTTATTGTTATAAATGTCAATTATTTACATTTATAACAATAAATACTTACTACAAATTATAGCATAAGTGGTAACATATTTCATGCCAATAAAATTTAGCACAGACAAAGGAAAAACAAATACCTCCCAACTCCTGCTGCAGTCCTTGAGCTTGCCGAATAAGAAACTTGATAGGAATCTGGTCCATTAAAGAAGAAGAATATGATTTGGGTTTCCTTTGCATGGAAGCTGTCAGTAAAGACAAAAAGTATAAAATAAAAGAGTATCAGAAACAAATCTTTTGTTGTTTGTTTGTTTGTTTGTTTGTTTTTGTTTTGTTTTTTGAGACAGGATTTCTCTGTGTGGCCCTGGCTGTTCTAGAACTCACTCTGTAGACCAGGCCAACCTCGAACTCAGAAATCTGCCTGCCTCTGCCTCTCAAGTGCTGGGATTAAAGGTGTGTGCCACCACTGCCTGGCCAGAAACAAATCTTAACTTTCAAAACAAATGGGAATAAAGACACTGTGAAAGTACTTTTAATTCACTTGATATATGAAAGTATAACAGATAAAAATTAACTACCAAAATAGTGACTATAAAGAAAAAAACAATTGGAACAAAATCATGGTAGATATGGTAGGTTTTAGTTCAAAGAAGAATTCTCTGAAGAAACTCAGTGGAGATTTTCCCATATCCACTTAGGAAGTCTGAGGAAGTCATGGACACAGACGTAGAGCTTAACGACCCCAATGTAAATTATAGAACACCACAGGGTGAGAAAAGGGCGGGAGAAATGGCCTGTTCTTGGCCTTTGAAGCTCTGGCTGTTCTTCCAGAGGACTGGGGTTCAATTCCTAGCACACAGACAGAAGCTTACAACTGTCTCTCATTCCAGAGGATCTGACACCCTCACACAGACACACATGCAGGTAAAACATCAATTTACATAAAATAAATTGTTAAATAAATTTAAGAATAAGCAAATAAAATAAAATAAAACACCAGGCATGGTGACGCACAACTATAATCCTAGCCACTTGAAACTGCCTCCCTGGTTGGGCATGGTGGCACCTGAGCACCAGTTTACCAAATACCAGACAATGAAACAATGAATCTTGTTCTGTTGGTGACCAAGAAGGACATTTTACATATATCAGGACAGAGGAGAAGAGGTGAGAATGTCTTTTAGTTAACATGAAGCTGCAGAGTGGGTTAAGCACCCCAGTACTTTTGGCTACTGAGGAACAAGGCTGTGGCCAGGCATGGAAGCTCACATCTGTACTTCAAGCACTCACTTGGGAGGTCAGGCATTCAGGCAAACTTCAGATGGACAGAGGGTTCAAGACCAGCCTCAACAAGAGTGCCTCAAAACAAAAACAAAATGAAAATTGTACGCCTGAAACTTTTTATACTAGGAAAGCAGTTCGTTTTGAAATACCTGAAAACAAACTGCGGTGATACAAGTGTGCAGCGCTATGCCCAGTGTACTGGCTGGTTTGTGTGTCAGCTTGACACAGGCTGGAGTTAGCACAGAGAAAGGAGCATCAGTTGAGGAAGTGCCTCCATGAGATCCAGCTGTGGGGCATTTTCTCCATTAGTGATGAAGCGGGGGAAGGCCCCTTATGGGTGGTGCCACCCCTGGACTGGTGGCCCTGGGTTCTATAAGAAAGCAGTCTGAGCAAGCCAGGGGAAACAAGCCAGTAAGGAACATCCCTCCATGGCCTCTGCATCAGCTCCTGCTTCCTAGCCTGTGTGAGTTCCAGTCCTGACTTCCCTTGGGTGATGAGTAGCAGTGTGGAAATGTAAGCAGAATAAACCCTTTCCTCCCCAACTTGCTTCTTGGTCATGATGTTAGCACAGGAATACAAACCCTGACTAAGACACCCAGCTAATAGTACAGTGTTTTAGGTACAAATATTTGAAATATACAAGGAATATTCATGTTTTAACTAAGAAGTAAGTACACAGGAAATTATTTACTATGCATCTTCTTTAGGATAGACATTTAAATCAATGGCTTCAAAAACGCCTCTCTGCAGGACACATCTCCCAACAGCAACAGAATAACAGTGTTCCTATTCATCTTAAAAATTCAGAGCTAGAGAGATGGTGAGGTGGTTGAGAGCACCAGCACCCACATCAGTGACTCACAACCGCCTGTTCCAGAGATCAGTGGGCAGCCTACCTGTAGTGTACTTACATATACAGGCGCTCACACACACAAATAGTTACTGCATCACTTCTTTCCCATGGCAACTCCCCAAAGCGGTCTCTTCTCATGGTCTACAGCACTGAGTCCTCCAGCTCCCTTCTGAATTCATTACATTTGGTCTTCATCCTACCATTCATTCTACAACAAACTGACTTCCACATGCCATGTGAAGCCCGGGGCTGAACCCTAGTCCTCATTTTACTTACTCATTTAAGACCATCCAACAGAGCTCAGACAGCAGACCTCACTAAGTCCTCTTTAAAAGATTCTGTGGCATCTAGAACCCCTATCTCCTCAATTGCGTCTATACTCCATTGCCGGGAACCTATCTAATGTCATAATTTTAAATACCACATATATGCAATATATTCAATACAGATATTTACTAGATACACAGCTGCCTCCTCACGGTCCTCATTTTCAAAGAACAGATGTCTGCATATCCAAAATGGCATAGCTGATCTCCCACAAACCTAATCAAAGTTCTCTAGGTTCTTTTATTCAACTAACAGTTCTGTGCTATGCCATTGTCCAAAACCTCTATGTCAACCTTCCTCTTTCTCAAATTTGATTAACTAAAATAAACACTAAAGGAGTACCTTAGTCCCATGATACAATACGAATCATCTGAAATCTAGCCTAGCATCTCACTGCTGCCTGTTCATTGGATTTCCATCGATGGGTTCTGACCCACTATCAAGAAGCTACTGGAAAGGCCAGGCGATGGTGATGCACGCCTTTAATCCCAGCACTTGGGAGGCAGAGGCAGGCGGATTTCTGAGTTCGAGGCCAGCCTGGTCTACAGAATGAGTTCCAGGACAGCCAGGGCTACACAGAGAAACCCTGTCTCGAAAATACCAAAAACAAACAAACAAACAAACAAACAAGCACGCTACTGGAGAGGCTCGGCTCTGTGCAACTTACCTAATGTCTTTGTGTTTGCAAGGAGAGCTTCCTCGTAAGATAGGATATAATAAAGCACCAGAAGCTGCGCGGTGATACTGAAGCGCTGGTTAAGGCGGACACTGTCACCCTGGGGTGATACAAAAACTGTTAAATACTGAACAGCAAGAACATAAAACAGATTATGCAGTGCTGCTGCATGGAGCACAGCCAGACTGAGACAAGCTCATGCTTCACTGAAGCTGGAAGGGCACACATGGCAGACAAAAGGACGCATCCCCTCCTCGACTTTCAGATGAGGGAAACGTCACAACACTTTAGCTTCTACTTCTCAACAGTACTCCACCTGGCTGCTTCTCAAAGACTTTCAGGAATCAAAGTAATATCTGAAAGTACTATGAAAAAAACAAATCATAAAAAAGATCCTATACATTAAACTGTGTCTATGCAAACTAACAAAATAAAGAAAAAGATTTTCATCAAACATTCCATAATTGAATCCAGGGGTATCTACAATTTCCAGGAAGCTAAACAGCACCATGCTGGATGTGTTGAAATAACCCACAATCCTTTAGCAAATACCTATTTTCAAGGTACCCATTAAACTTTAGCAGGAGACTTCAAAACAACTCCATATGCTACACTTGGTGGGGCCCGCCTGTAACCCCAGTACTCAGGAAGCTGTGGCGGCAAGAATACGGAGTTTGAGACTACCCAGGTTACAAAGTGAGACACTGTCTCAAAAACAATACAATTATATATATTTCTTCAAAAAGTGCTGTTTGACAAATTACTTAGGACTAATATTATTATATAATTTTTATTAGTAAGCTAATAAAATTTAATCTCATTTATGTGTGCATATGTTCGAGTATGCATACATATTAATCTTATTTTGAAATCAGAAATATCTATAAGACTTGTAAAGAAACAAGATGGACCAAGCCAGAGATGTAACAGATGCAAAAGAACCATCATTTTATTTACCCCAATGACTTCCTGGAAAATGTTGAGTATCTCCTGTTCAGTGACTGGCTGATTTGTGGCTTCTGGGTTAGATTTAGATGCAGGAGTAAGTATAGAATTTATGTACACATCAATCAGAGGAAGGAGCTGAGGGTGGAGAGGAGTGGAAGTTTCACACAGCTGTCTGTAAATCCAGTCCTACAAGAAAAAGGTATTAAATCGGGGCAATTAAAGAAAGAAAGAAAGAAAGAAAGAAAGAAAGAAAGAAAGAAAGAAAGAAAGAAAGAAAGAAAGAAAGAAAGAAAAGAAAGATCAACACTGCAGAGCACGTATAGCTTTACCATGCATCGCTTTCCATGTTTCTCAGATCAGTAGACTCACCAGTAGTTTCAGGAACTAAGATATACTACCTCAGCCGGGCAGTGGTGGCGCACGCCTGTAATCCCAGCACTTGGGAGGCAGAGGCAGGCGGATTTCTTTCTGAGTTCGAAGCCAGCCTGGTCTACAGAGTGAGTCCAGGACAGCCAGGGCTACACAGAGAAACCCTGTCTCAAAAAAAACAAAAAAAACAAAAAAAAACAAAAAACAAAAGATATACTACCTCTTTTCCTAATGAGTCTATAATTTAACCAAAAACACTGTCTACTGAAAGATATGCCTAAGATGGTGAGTAGCCTGGCTTTGGTTTAATGTGTTTTGAACATTCCCTACTCTGACTCTATTTAGAGCTTTCTTTATGTGTTAAGGAAGACTTCCCAGCAGAGGGGACTGTAGCATGGGCTACTTCTCTAGAGAAACACTCTGATTAAGAAAGTGGACTAGAAAAGAACTAATATGGAACTACCATTTACCTACTGCTAAGGAGACATGCAAAAACTTGAGGTATGTATCTAGACTCTTAATCCATAGCTATTTTACTCAATAAAAGCACAGAAAGAAGCAAAAGGTACAATGTAGCTAAAAATTAATAATGTTACTAAATTGTCAAAAGGGCGCCTGACAAGATATGCCACATATAAACTGCTCTTTTTAAGTGAAAAAGGCTTTCATAATAGGTTCAAAAACATTTATTTACCTCCTGTATTTCAGATTTCTCATTAGGAGACCTTTTAAAGTCTTTGATATAACTAAATATAAAAAACTGAAAATGTAAGTTAGGCACTGGCTATGCTGGTGACAAATGTGCACACAGCAACAGTAGAGCTGGTGAACAAAAGTCAAATTTAGAAAATGGGCCAGCAGTATTAGTGCACACCTATAACCCTAGCACTTAGGAGGGGAAAACAAAGGACCAAGAATTCAAGGTGCACCTAGGCTACAAATCAAGTTCAAGACCAGCCTAGGTTCATAAAATACATTTTGTATCAAACAAAAATGTAAAAATATGCTACTTGAAAATTTTAAGTGAAAACATAAAATTATACATTTTGTAAAAAAGTAATAATATTGCTTTAAAAATTTGAAGTTGGAGCCCCTGTGATCCCAGCACTCTGAGAGGCAGAGGCAGGCAGATTTCTGAGTTCAAGGCCAGCCTGGTCTACAGAGTGAGTTCCAGGACAGCCAGGGCTATACAGAGAAACCCTGTCTCGGGAAAAAAAAAAAAAAAACATATCCAAAAAACCAAAAAACCAAAAAAATTAAAGTTGGGTTGAACCCGGGGGACCTCTGAAAGAGCAGTTAGTGCTCTTAACCACTGAGCCATCTCTCCAGCCCAGAACATGAAGCTCAGTTCTTAAAAACAATTAACTATATAAATAACTAGTAACTAGTTACTTACAGCAGTAATTTAACTTACTACCTCGTAATTTAGCTTACAACATTACAAGTTACAATATTGTTTTAAAAATTTGAAGTTGAGTTTTTTGTTTTCTTTTAATATTCATTGTTTCTTTGCCTGCATGTATGTCTATGTGAGGGTGTCAGATCTGGAGCTACAGAGTTGTGCGCTGCCATGTAGATGCTGGCATCCACATATACACAAACAACAGGAACAAACTACAGTAAACCAACCAAGAACTAGTGAAAGAAAACTGAGTTACAGCTTAAAATCAATCTAAATATGAAGTCATACTTTAATTGACACTTTGTGCTTGGTAAACGATCGACTCCTGAGAAGTTGGTAAATACAATGAATGGGCAAAAACCCAGTAATGTTGGCACTCAGGTTGCTGGTGACAGGAACTCGAACTGCATGGGCTGTGACAACCTGAAATAGAAAAACAGCATTAAAACACATAACAAATGCAGAATTAGCTTGAAAGAAGGTATAGTGTATAGACTCCCAATGTAAATAGACTATCAACATTTAAATGCAGTCCATGAGGATGAACACTGGGAATGAGCTGGTACAAGTTTTAATCGTTTTAAGACAAGGTCTCCTGTGGATCAGGCTGGCCCTATAATGCTATGGCTGACCTTGAACTCCCCCTCTTCCTATCTCTTTATCCGGAGTGTTAGGGTTGCAGACTTATGCCTGAAAATTTTTATGATGTCCACTTGACAAGTAAATTGAGTGTGGTAACACTGTTGTGTCAGCTACAAGAAAGGATATATGAGATTCTTAAGTTCAAAGCCATCTTGAAGAGCTTAGTGAGACTTTACCTGCTCAGACTAGGCCTACCTGAACTGAGGGCTCAGATGCACATGCAGATTTCTGAGTTCAATCCCCAGAACACTTAAAAAGGAAAAAAAAAGGAGCATATACCTAGGAACTGGTAAAGATCTCTAATTTTCTGTTAACTTTTAAACATACACACGTAAAGGGTGTGGCTCTGTGGGACAGCAGTAGTGTAGCATACAAAGTTCAATTTCCACTATCACCTCTTAAAAAAAAAACTACAATAAGAATAAATAAGTAAACACACATAAGAAGTGCTAAAAAATATAAAATGTATAATTTGTGCTAATTAGTCTAGATAAGTCTGTCTACCTTTCAAATCTATTTTTATATGTATAAAATAAAAGATTACAATTTTACTTGTCTTGAAGGGTGGCTGTGGTGCTAATTTTTTCCCTAGTAGTTCTATGAGCTAGACCAGCTCTCAGGCTAAGACAGGACTGCAGGGTGTTCAGAGGATTTGCAGGCGGTATAACTATATATTAAGTTCCAGTCCAGTCAGAGATACAGAGTGAGACCTTGTCTCAGGAGGAAATATTTATATTTAAATTGACAAATGAATTTGAGAATTGATGTTTACTTTTAGGATCACTTTACTAAAAAGAAAAATATTCTTGGATTTAATCAGAGGGCAAGGGTACTGAAGCCAAGTAAGTGTAAACAAAAGAATAAGGAACCAGGGGCTAGTTTGTAATGTAACTGCAAATACTTTACAACCTAAAGACTTAACTAGGGCTCTGTTTTCTCAAGAGCAATCCGAATGATTAACTCCTAGGAGTACATTACCAATATCTACACCCATACTCTTAAGTACCCACTCAAAGTTTTCAAGAATCTATAAACTCAAAATATAGTTTTGTAATGAGGTAAATGAATTATTTACAGATGTTTTAAGGGTGAAATAAATTATCATTACAAATTGAAAGTGAAGAAAAAGACTACTTTCTTCTTTTAAGCAGTTTGGTGAGGAGCTAAGGATGGAAGGCAGTACCTGTTCTGTGAAGATTTCCTGTGTGAAGATGGTCTTCATCCTGCTCAAGGAGCTTGGCTTAATCACAATCTAAAACAGAGAATTCCAGTAGAGTGTAAAACAATAGGAAGTACATTATTCTCATGAATGTATTACCCCAAATGGTATGATGCACGATATTAACATTGAAAAGTTAAATTTTTTCAATGATAAGTAACTTCTCAAGCCTGACATTAAAAGACACAGAAGCAGAACCAACATAAAACACACTTAGTAAAAGCAGTGCACACATGTGCATGCCTGTAGTGACAGGTACTTGGGAGGCTGAGACTGGTGGGTCACTAGAGCCCAGGAGATCAGGAGCAACCTGGGCAATATAGTAAGACCTCCAGTCACAAATAAAGATAAAACATACCGTACAATTACTTAATAAATTGTACTCTCTATTGGCATCTTAAGTTAGTGGGTAGGAAAGGTTTATCCAACAAATGGAGACCAAAATATACATATTTCACACACACACACATTCACTCTGTTATACCCATTACACTACACAGCAAACTGTACGTCAAATGGACTAACTTAAAGTCAATGCAGACCTGAAGTCCATACAGCTCAGTGGTGCAAGGGCCCTTGGCTAGTGTGAGTGAAGCCCTATGTTTGTTCTTTAGTACTGAGAAAGATTTCAATGCAAAACATAAAGCCACAAATAAACTAGAATAAAATTTGGTAAGCTGAGTGTGATGACTCACACCTACAACCCAGCAGTACTGTGAAAAGTCAGGGGAATCACATAAAAGTTTGAGCCACTCTAGGCTACAAAACTAAACCTTGTCTAAAAGAAACAAATCAAAAAGAAACAAAAGGTGCTCGCTTCGGCAGCACATATACTAAAATTGGAACGATACAGAGAAGATTAGCATGGCCCCTGCGCAAGGATGACACGCAAATTCGTGAAGCGTTCCATATTTTTTGAAAAAAAAAAAAAAAAAAAAAAAAAAAAAAGAAACAAAAGAACAGGAGAACTAGTTTTACTAATAATCAATAAAATATAAAAAAGAGGGACCATTCTTCACCAAACAAATTTGCAGGCCAGGCACAGTGGTACACGCTTTTACTGCCAGCTCTCAGGAAGTAGAGGCAGACAGAGCTCTATGGTTTGAGGTCAGTCTGATCTACATACCAAGTTCCAAGATAGCCAGGGTTATATAGGGAGACCTTGTCTTGATAAATATATAAATAAATGAAAAAGCAAAAATCTCAAAGAATGGGATTTTTGTCTAGGCATGGTAAGACTTTAAGAAACCAAGGGCTCTGATGCATTAATGTGAACAATGAAGCTGGAAACGTCTATGGAAGAGAGTCTGACAGAACTCACAAGCACTTGGCAGACTCTCTTGTATTTAGGAACTGCTGGCCACAGTTTTATCTTAAACAGACGGAGAACTGAATGAGGATACAGCTGTGTGACTACTTGTGTTTCATTTATATGAACTTATTCATCTAAGGTTTAGAATAAATTAAAAAAATCTACATAAGATATTAAAAAAAAACATTGAGGACAGCATGGGTTCCAGGCCAGCCTGTCTCAAACAACAACAACAACAACGAAGAAGAAGAAGACTGAAGAAACGGCTGGGCAGTGGACCACTCTTGCAGGACACTAATGTGGTTCCTAACATCCATGTCAGGTTACTCAAACTCTGACACCTGAGGCTCCCACTCCCTCTTCTGGCTTCTGTGGGCAACTACACAAATGTACACATGCCCACAGACACACAGACACACACAAAATTTGAATAAATGTAATTCCTATTTTCCTAGGAATTCCCAAGTAAAATCTCAAACTAGCAAACAAATAAAACTACTTAAATGAACACAATGTATTTATTTTATATGATAACAGATTATAGATATACTAGTTTTATATATATATATATATATATATATATATATATATATATATATATATATATATATATATATATACATACACACACACACATATATATACACACATTATATAGTTCTATATTATAACTAGCATAGACACACTTTCTTTCAGAAAAAAGATAATTAACAGTTACCTTCATCCCCAAAGTGGAGCAGACTAAGTCAATGATAGCACTAAGCTGGTTGCTATGGAAATACATGGCCACCAATAACAACATCTCCCCAAAAGAAGCAGAAACACCTGATGTACTATTAAAACAGAAGAAAAACTATGAATTACAAGGAGGGAATAAATAAGAAAAGCTTCCTCAACTAAGAAAAACAAATGGCTGCTTGTCTTACCTCTCAAAGTAAGCTTCTTCTTTGATCATCCAGCTGAGCCACACGACCATCAGCTGCTCCTGCTCTGGAGTGCTGCGGAAAACACCATGGCAGCGCGTGAGCCCATGGCAGCCCGAAAGCCAAGGGGTGATGAAGAGAGCACCCTGGAAGAGGCTTTTCCTCATTTTGAAAGACTTATTTATTCTTATTTGATATGTGTAAGGATTCTGCCTGTTTGTACCATGTGCATGCCTGGGGCCCTCAGATCCCCTGGAACTAAGAGTTCCAGATGGTTCTGAGCCACTGGGTTGGTTGGTGCTGGGAAATGAACCCAGGTCTTCTACAAGAGCACGAACTGTTATTTACCCCTGAGCCATCTCTCCAGCACTGAAATTATTTTTTGGAGGAGTTTGTTTTTCCTTCTCTCTTTTGAAATACCAACTCAAACTAATGGTTTGCTGAATTAGACCATTAATTATAAACGAGATGAGAACTCAAAGATGGAGGCTTTGGCTTCATTGACCTGAACTGTTAAAACCTCCTTCTCAGTTCTTAGTAACTATATATTTGTAAGTTGAAAAGAGTGATATTCCCTCTTATTCCTTGGAAAAACAATAGTCTCTGGGATAAAAATGTTAAAAGAACTATATTAAGAACTAACCAGATCCTTCCTATAGGTAAACGTTTTAAAAATCTAATGTTGACACATAAGCATCGAATTTGGTGGTTCAACCTTTAATCCCAGCTCTTGGGAGACAGAAGAAGGCAGATCTCTGTGAATTCAAGACTAGCCTGGTCTACATGGTAAGACCCTGTCTCAAAAGAACAAAAAGAAACAAACAAAAACTCAAGCTCAAAAAGTCAGAAACCAAGTTTTAAATCTAACAAATTAATGCATCCTTTAATTCAAATTTAATTTATGGAAATAATTTGGATAGAATTTTAAATTTTAGACAGAAATTATTACTAATCACAAAAAAGAATATGAGCTCTCCATATTTAAAATGGTTATAAAAGTGTAACAGTAATAACTATTTTTAAGTTTCCTTTTTCATCTATTCACTTATTTCTTTTATGAGAATGTGTATAGCATGACATGAGTGTAGAGGTCAGAGGACAACTTGCAGGTCAGTTCTCTCCTTCACCATGTGTCCAGGGGATCCAACTCAGGTCATCTGGCTTGGTGGCCAGTGCCTTTACTCACTAAGTCACCTCACTGACCCAACAGTAATAACTTCTTTAGATTAATCATCATATTTAAAACTAAAAGGCACTCTGACTTTAACTTGTGCAAAAATGTCACAGCTCTCTTCCACCTCACTGCAGGTAAAACAGAAAACAACTAAACAGTGTGTTTTTCTTACTACTCCAAGCTAAGAAAATCTAAAAGGCCATTTATCCCTATATAGAATACTATGTTCAATTATTTTTCAATCATTCCATTAAAGCAAGACAGTGCTCTATGGAAGGGTGTCTAGAGGCCTACCAGCCCCAGTGGGAATCCCATCTCTGCAATTTCTGACAGTGTGATCTGGAACCTAACTTTATTCTTCTGAATCGCAGTCCTCCTACCAAATACACATGGCACCTCAGCATAACGAGGAGGAGAAGCAATGGTTACAAAGGCCTGGAGGACAACCCTGAAAGACTCACACAGGAAGACTGAGACAAGGAGACCCCAGGGGAATACACAGCAGTGCAGCAGTGCAGCAGTGCAGCAGTGCAGGGACATTTCCTACAACTGAAGCATCGGTTTCTAGTTGGAAAGGACCCACTGGGTGTCTCCAATGATAGATCAGTATGAACTTGAACAGAATATGATAATGCTGTATAATCCCAGCATTGGAGGGCTGCGGCAAGAGTACTGAAGTCAATTCCAGGCCAGCCAGAAAGACTGTCTCAAATAAACAAGCAAAGCAACAAAAAGAGACCAAATATTATCTACAACTGTTGAAACCATGTGAGAAAGAGCCAAGCCTTTATGTTTGCAAAATGAAAGAGGCCACACAAAAAGACAAGGAATTGGAAGGACTTTAGACACTGACAACAAAGCAAGAAGCTGGAAGACAAGGAAATGGACACATACTTTCAAAATCCTCGAAAGAAATTATTTCCTACTTAGAATTCTACATGCCATCAAACCATTAGCCAAATGTCAAAATGAATCCCTGCTTTGAAGAATTTGCCTCCCACATGACTGCTTTCTAAAGATGCAAAGTGAAAAAACTATTCCTGTGTACAGCTGTAGAACACCAGGTACAGAGGGACCCAGCCAAGACTGGAGCAGACAACACTGCTCTGGGCAAGATTTCTGAAAAAGATTAAACCAATAAACTGTTTAATGAGTCAGAACAGATCCAGGAGATTTAGCTGCATCTTGTTTTTTTGTTGTTGGGTTTTGTGTGTCAGGTTAGGCTTTCTTGGTATTTTGAGACAAGGTCTTACTATGTAGCTGAGGCTAGCCTCAAACACATGGAGGTCCTCTTGCCTTGGTCTCCTATGGATTGGGATTAGAGGCATGAACCACCACAAACAGCAAGATTTATTTTTGCAGTCTGGAGATGAATTATTACTATACAGAACACCAAGAAAATTTAAAATAAAACTGCAGCCAAACCTGATAACCAGAGTTCAATCCTTGAAGCCCACATGGTAGAAGAAATGAGCCCTGCAAGTTGTTCTTTGATCTTCAGACATGCACCATAGCACACGCACAGGCATATACATGCATATACACACACACATCAAATAATGTGCTAACTAAACAAATAATAAAAAATAAACAAGTAAAAAATAAACAAGTAATAAATTTTTTAAAAAAATTTAAAAGTAAAACCCAAAACAACTAGAAGTAAAAGATATTACCTCCAAAAGTAGAGAAAGAATTACTAGCCTTTAACAATGTTCAGAAGAAATGGTGACAAAGACTAATAAAATAGCTAGCATTCAGTAGACACTGATACCTTTTTATTGGCCAGTTTCTGTGTAACTTTTAATAACATGCTATTGCCCTTTCTGGTGGCAACACTCACTAGTTGCTAGGCGGACAAGGCAGAGTGGCTTGAACGCACGGTACCTGACAAGTGTGGAGAAGGCCAGCAGCATGCAAAAGGACAGGGAAACGAAGCGAACCCCGGCAGGTGTAGCAGGAGGCCGGCTGGTCATCAGCTGCAGCAGCTGCTCAGCCTCCTCTTCAGTCGGTCTAAAGGGAAACAAAATGTGTTTGTTGGCTTGTTTTTAGTTCATTAAGGAAACAAGCAGATTTTCCAACATTTTAACCTTCATGTCCAAACTTTTTAACCTCACTGTTAAAAAACTACATCCAACTACTTAAACTTACTTTGTGTATATGAGTGCATGTGCATAGGCATGTGTTGTGCTGTGTGTGCTGTATATGGGTTGTGGGTGGTAGCGCACAGCACCTATGAAGGCATGGGTGTTCACGTCTGCATATGCATGCAGGGCAGAGGAAGGCGCAGGGGGTTACGGCCCCAGGCAGAAGCTAGCTGCTCCCGCTAGGTTTGCTGACCACAAGCTCTATCTCTGCTTCACAGTCACATGAGGTGATGTCACACACATGTTCAACCATGCTCAGCTTCTTAGATGAGTGCTGGAGATTTAAACTCAAGTCCATCATGACTGTAGAGTGAACATTCTTTCTAAAAAAAAAACTTATTTCTTTATTTTATGTATGTGAGTACACTACCGGTCTCTTTACTCACACCAGAAGAGGACATCGGATGCCATTACGGATGGTTGTGAGCCACCATGTGGGTGCTGGGATTTGCAATCAGGACCTCTGGAAGAGCAGTCAGTACTTTTAACCGCTGAGCCATCTCTCCTGCTCTAAAGTGAGCATTCTTAACCCTGAGCCATTACCCCAACCCCAACCCCTTCATCTTTATTGGCCAATTATCTCTTTTCAATTGTCTCCTTTTTAAATGGCATATGATTTGCCACAGAGAACGGGAAGCTGAATTATTTTGTTGTCAATGCAAAAGCCAAATTAACAAATAATCAGGGTTCTGTGATCAACAGACTTCCAAGGAAGTAACAGCAGAGGTCCTAGACATGACAAGCACGTATTACTTATGTGTAGTCACATGACCTAAAAAGCTTACAGCAATTTGTACTTTATACAATTATGGGGTTAACGGGTTGTAATGACTTAAATTTAAACCAAACTGATGAGCCAGCATTTGCTTAACTAAACTGTCAGACATAAAAGGCACATGAGCTGGAGACGCACACAGGAATGTTCAGATACCAGCTGAGGACATTATTCAAAAGGATTCGGTACAATAACTTAGAAACCTTGTGTTCCTGTCAATGCTAAAGGATTTCCTTCAACTGGGGCTCAAGATGACAGTGGATCACTCACAGGTTACTCTGGGGTGTCTTCTCTGTGGTAAAATCACAGGACCTTTACACTAGAATTAAAAACTTAGAAACTACTCTTGTCCCTCTGATATTTGCATAATTCTATTTGTAACCAGACCACATTAGATCGAAATATTCCTTAATGACAGTTAGATGTAATACCTTCAATCTTGATAAAAGCTAGTATAATTAGACCTGAACCCTCTTATTAAGGTCTTTGGTTCAGTTCCTTGAGATTAGAACCAAGAAGAAAAAGATAAAGAAGGAAATATCAGACTGAGTACTTGAGTCCAGCGATCCCCATCAAGGCGCAGTACAGACGTAAGAGTGCGCTGGCTTTCACAACGTGCTCTTCTTTGAGGCCCGAGTACACCGACACAGTAGGCTCCATCTCCACATCAGCTTCCTCCACAATACGGGTACTCCTCACTGTGGGAAGAATGCCCATCAACTCCAGAAGAAGCTGTCTTCTCATCTGCCAAAGCACGGAACCACTGGTCTCCCTTTTTCTCTGTAAGAAGTGTGAATTGGCAAAGGAAGAGAGCATGGAGCCATTACTGAATTAAAAGGAAGCTGAACAGATCCTGTCACGTGAGCATTTACAGTTGACATAGCGTGAGGAGCCTGTTGTAACTGCAGTTCTATTTTAACATGTCAAGAAAACTCAAAATTTACTCCTCTACTTACAGAAGTTTTCACTGATTGCAGAGAAAAAGCTAAATTAATGCAAATTAGGTTATGAATAATAATTAAATGGCACTCTAGCTGAGTGTGGCAGTCCATTCCTGTAAATCTCATCACTCTAGAGACAGAAGCAGGAGAGCTGCTGAAGGCCAGGCCAGTCTACATGGCATGTTCCAGTAGAGACAGGGCTACAGAACAAAAACTTGTTTAAAAACTTGAAAGTAAGGCTTGCAAGATGGCTCAGGGGTTAAGTAAGAGCAGCTGCTCTGACAGAGGACTTGAGTTCGACTCCCAGCACCACATTGTACTTCCAATTCCTAAGGCAGTGAGTACAACAGCAAGCACGTTTGTAGAGAACCTTTCTGAAAGCCTCAGTCTTAAACTCTAGCTCTACCACTAATTATGTGCTTCATGGTACAGAAGCTAACCTCTCTGAACCCCAAGTTCCTTCTTGACAAGAAAATAAACAGTGGTATTTACTATGTGCCTTTAGAGATGTTATGATCGAGAGGCAGCACCCCAGCCCAGCTCTCCAGGCAGGGGTGTCTTAGTCATCATTCCTGCTTCAAGTCTAACGCTGTACTAGACAAGTGGCAAGCACTCAATGCTTACCAAGAAACCAGCAAACAAAGAAAGATCATACACAAGAGTGGAATGCTAAACCACAAACTTGGAGACATTCCCTTAGCCAGGTATGCAGGCAGATAACGTTAATCGGTGCTTAGTATTCTTAAGACTGCAGTCAAGGAAAGTATCGTAAGCACGCCTGAACAGCAATGTTAAATTCCAAGAAGAAACAGTGTGGTGCGCAAAGGAGTCAGAGGAACAGGAGGAGCATACTGACTGCTCAGCACAGGCCGTACACCTGCTGCACAAGACATGTGCGGTCCCTTTGCTTTTAAAAAGCAAAGCAATGGACTGTAAAGAAAGTATGACTTGAATATAGAATCATGTGATACCTTGGCACAAAACTAGTTTCTAACCTTTTCATAGGCGGCTGCCCTATTTCAATCTGAATTGTTAAAGTCAGTCTGCACTAGCAAATTCTACTCAGAAGCACTGAAAAAGTGTTCTACAAAAACTAAAGTATTCTGCAAAGATAAAACATAGTGGAGCTGGGGGATGGCGGTGTACACCTTTAATCCCTGCGCTCAGGAGGCAGAGGCTGGAAGATCTATGTGAGTTCAAGGCCAGCCTGGTCCACGGAGTTGAGTTCCAGGACAGCCAGGACCACAGAGAGAAACCTGTCTCAAAAAACAAACAAACAAACGAACGAACAAACAAATAAGTAAATGGAAAAGAAAAGAAAAGAAAAGAAAAGAAAAGAAAAGAAAAGAAAAGAAAAGAAAAGAAAAGAAAAGAAAAGAGAAAAACCATGTTGAGCAGGGAAGAATGTCGGTGATGAGACCAAGCCTGTAGTCAACGCCAGCATGCACGAGGATCCCCTCAGACTCAGACTGGGTCAGCCTGGGCTTCCATACTCCAAAACAGCCTAGGCAGCAAAGGAAGAGCCTATATCACACACACACACACACACACACACACACACATACAAAACGAACAAACCTATTGCAAGACACACCTGTGACCTCAACTGCTCAGGTTAGAGAAAGAAGCCAAGTTGAAGAACAATCTTGGCAACATAGTGAGACTTAGCAGCTCAGTGGGAGAGCGCTTCCCTGGTACATGAGAGGCTCTGGATTCAATCCCAGGACCACAAAACATAATGCATCATATTTTTCATTAAATTATTTATTATTATGTACCATAAAATATCTGATATATACCAAAAGGTAAACAGAAAAACAAAATGAATATATACATACAATGGTGTATTATTCAACCTTAAAAAGGAAGGAAATTCCTTTGCAGGGGTGTTTTCTATATGGTGAAGAGGGGCTCAGGATACAGTCTAGTTGGCAGAGAATGTGATATGTATTCCCATAATCCTGCTTCTAGCTACTGAATGTTAGTATTAAATGTCTATGTAACAATACCTGGCTAAGGAAATTCTGACACACGCTATAAGAATGAACCTTGAAAGCTTTATGTTAAGGAAATAATATACAGTATCCTGTAATATGACTCATATGAGATACTTAAAAAGGCACCCAGAATTCACACAGAAAAGCATAAAGCCACAATCACCAGTTTACAGGAAAAAGGAGGAATAGGCAGTTAAATGGGTTCAGAGTCTCTAGAGCACAGGGGATAGAACTCAGTTGGAGTGCTTTACCAACAAGTATAAACCCAGATCACAAAAAAACAAAACAAAATCCTAAAAATAGATAATGGTTATATATGTATAACACTCCCAAGGTTCCTTTTTTTTTTTTTTTTGCTTGTGTGTGTGTGTGTGTGTGTATACACAAACTATATGTATAACCCAGAGACAAATGCTGGGTGTCTTCCAACTCCCCACTTTATTTTTAAAGATGTATTTATCTGCCTATGTGTACATACATATGTAGGAAAGGGAGGCTGCAGAGGGCACCAGATACTCTGGAAGCAGAGTTACAGATGGCTGTGAGCTGCCCAGTATGGGTGCTGAGAATAGAACTTGTGTCCTCCAGAAAAGCAGGAAGTGCTCCTAACCACTGGGCGACCCTTTCAGCTGCCCCACCTTATGTTTTTAGACATTCCAGCTACACTAGCTGACAGGAAGCCTCCAGGACATATCAGGTCCCCCGACACTGGAATTACAGACAACAGCTACCACGCTCTGCATTTACATAGTTACTAGGGTTCCAAAGTCAAGTCCTTATGTTTATATACCAAGCATTTTACCTACTGAGTCTCCAGCCCTATACTGTGAATGTTCTGAACTCTATCTAAAAAATGAATACAAACTTTGATATATATTTTAACACACACACACAGAAAGAGACAGAGATATATATTAAATTACAGAATATAACTTACTTTGATAATCTACTGTAAGAGTTCTCAAAAACCTAACATAGGAAGCAAAAGCATCCCCAAATTCTTTCAGGGGTCCAAAAACTCCAAATCCCAATGCCTTGTCCCTCCCATTCTTACCAGGGTACAGTACATTCTCCAGACTTCTACTAAACTAGACTTTGAAGAGATTTAAAAAACTGTAAAGTATTACTACTATTTCACTAGTTTTCCTTTTTAAACACTTGTATTTTTTTAAAAATGAAATGTTTGCTAAGCATGGTGGGACATACCTATGTATGATCATTGTAATCAGGAGGTTTAGGCACAAGTCTAAGAAAGAACTGAGGACCAGCCTTGACTAAATACCAAGACCGAGATCAACCATTTTCTCTCTTTTCTCTCTTCTCTCTCTCTCTCTCTCTCTCTCTCTCTCTCTCTCTCTCTCTCACACACACACACACACACACACACACACTCACATACACACACTCACTCTCCCTATTTATATTTAATTGAGCTTTTTTATTTTTAATAAACTGAGTATTTCAAAATTTTTAATTTCTAATTGGAAAATATCAAAGACAAAAGCCATATAAATGTTGGCTTTATTTATTTATTTAAATATGCTTTATTTATTTATTTAAATGTAAGGAGGCTCCTAAAATAAAGTCTGACAACACTGGTAAAAAAAAATACCTTTTCTTTCCTTTGTTTCCCCCTTCCCACCATGGCTTTTATTTGTTTTTTTTTTTTTTTTTTTCTTTTTTTAGACACAGTCTCTCTATGTAGCCTTGGCTGGCCTGGAAGTTGATATATAGACTAAGCTGGCCTCAAATTCATAGAGACCCACCTGTCTCCTTCTGCAGGCCCTGAGATAAAGGTGTGTGCCAGCAAGCCTGACTCCCATACAATCACAGTAATCCTCTGCCTCAGTCTTCCAAGTACAGGGATTACTGTATGAGCCACCAGGCCTAGGTAACAAGATCTTTCTTAATAACTGACCCTGAGGACGAGAAGATCCTTCCTAACTGACCCCGAGTCCCCTATGCGCATGCTTGACCCTCACCTGCTGTCCATTTCGAATGAAGGTTCCAAACCAAGTCCTGACTTTTGCATTTGTTCCAAGAAGCAATCCACTAACAAAGCAAACCAAGTCGCTCACTCCATCTTCGCAAGCTTCAGTTTTAGTATGATCCAATGTCAAAGCTACTCCAAGGCCTGGCAAGTGACATTCTTCCACCTAGCACAGCAGAGAAAATAAGTCAAATTCAATACAATAAGGGAAAGGTCTAGGACATTTCACAATTTAATGCCTCAAGTTCAGAGGAAGAAGAGCTCACAAAACATAAGACCCAAGAGGGGAGGCAGCACACTCAGCATATGAATAAAATTCTCAATTTCTAAAGGATTCTCAAACAATCTTAAGAAAAATCCTAGTATAAAAAGTGCCGTCCCAAAGAGATGAGAAACTCTCTTACCACCATGCCCCGGACCTTCAGGGCCTGAGAAGGATTCATTCTGCATAAGAAGCGTAAGGCGTCTGTCCTGCGCCTCCCTCCGAGACTTTCTTCATCCTGCCGTTCTCCGTTTTTGATCAGGCCCCTACAAACTATTATTTAAGACCCTCTATTACTTTCAGCTTTGTCAAGCGTTTCTAAGTAAGGTGTTATAAACCACTTCTTCATTCTAGAAAATCAACCATGCATGCAGCTTAAACAATATAGAGGAGGACACTGGGAGCTTGACAGTATTTCAGCAGATAACAAGTCAAAGGAACAAAGCACTGGAACAGTCCTTAACAAGTAAGGACCTGGAGGCAGCACCCAGTCCTCCTGCTCCTATAAACCCACAACTAAATGTGCTCAAGCAGCACACCACACACCTCTAACCACAGCACTAGGGAGCTAGAGGGAGATGTCCAGCTGGAGGCCAGCCTGGACAACACAGCAACATCCAGGCAAACCGGAGCTGAGTAGGGATCCAGTGTCACAAGGAAAACAACCACCACCACTACCACCACCATCACCACCACCACCACAACAAGGAAATTAGGGCTGAGCTCAGCAGAAGAGCACCCAGCTAACACTGATGAGGCTCTGCAATCAATTCTGAAAAAACAAAATAGCAATTAGTGAAGCCTAGTAACAAGGCTGTAATCTGAGCTATTCCAGTCTGGCTCACAAGTCTAAAGATCACAAGTTCAAAGCCTACTTGAGCAACAAAGTGAATTCAAGTCTAGCCTGGACATCCTAGTGAGCCTGTCTCAGAAGAGTTAAAAGAGAGATGGAGGAGCAACAGGGCAGAGGGCTTGCCAGGCCAGGCCAAGGCACTGTGCTCAATCCCCACTACTAAAAAGAAAAGTTATTTTACTTTTAAAATAAATTTTATCAGAATAAGTTTTTTCCTGACAAAATCCTGGGAAAATTGTTGCCAAGAAATATACCCTCCAAAGCTCCAGGGATAGCTCATTGGTAAAGCAAGCAGCTCTGGGTTCATTCCCAAACACACGTAAATAAAAACAACATAAAAATAAATGTAGACAATCTATACATTAAATAAATGAAGGCAATTCAGTGAAGAGCACCAAAAATACTAAGTATGCAGATAAAGCTTTTTCCCATGTTTTAAAAAGGACTTAAAAATCATCTGGGCACGGCAGTGCACATGTGGAATGTAGAGGTCCCCCAGGCTACAGTGAGACCCTGCTGAAAAAAGTCAGACAAGGGTGCTGGTCAAGTGGCTCAGCAAGACAAGGTGCTCAGCGCCAAGCCCTACCACAGGAGCCGAGGAAGGAGGGGTCTCCTCATAGAAGGTGTCCTCTGGCCTCACATGCACACCCATATGCAAACACACACAAACTAAACAAGGAAATAAATCAGAGGAAAAAAAGAATTAACTAGTTAAAATAAAAGCAGTAAGAATGTTATTTGGACTTATCATACACATTAATTAAATATGATAAAAATGATACAAAGGAAACAAGAGATAAAAATAAGAGAGTACACCTAACCACCACAATAATTGCATTAAATGGCTAATATAACTTATCTACACACTTCAATTAAAAGACAGACAGGTCTGAGGTGTAGCTCAGGCACTGGTCCCGCCCAGGCCCAGAGGGAGGAAAACACAGCTCTAAGGATGGAGCCATTCACCTGTTAACACCAGGCCCACTCAGCAGGCAGAGCAAAGAACCACAGGGTCAAGGAGAGCTGGGATAACAGAGCAAGATTACAAGGAAGGAAGGAAGGGAGGGAGGGAAGGAGGGAGGGAGGGAGGGAGGAAGGAAGGAAGGAAGGAAGGAAGGAAGGAAGGAAGGAAGGAAGGAAGGAAGGAAGGAAGGAAGGAAGAGGCCCCAAATGTGCAAAATCAAAGTTTTCCAATATTTCATTCTTAAATTATATTTACCTTCATTAAAACTATCAGGAACATTGGCTACCAAGAGACACAAGAACCAGGCACCATTTCTCACATGGAGCAAGGCTTCAGCTACATCGACTATAGGAAGCAAGGAGGGGAGCTCTGGAAGGAAAAGAGCCACTGTCACTCTTTAGTCATGACTCTACAGTGCTCTATGTTCAACAGCCAGACATTTCGAAGATGTCACCAAAATGCAACTCACTTAAGTACTAGTTCCTTAGCCACATTAACTACACTTCAGTCAACCCACGATGACCATGTGAAGCAAGGGAAGGGGGACTACTGACTGGACAGCACAACTGGAGTATAGCAGATGTTTCCTTGAATAGTGCTGGTCTAAAAAGCTATTTTAATAAAAAATCTTTACATTTCTATCTTTTCTTGTTTTTATTTTACCATATGTACCTATTAAAAGGAATCTGGAAAAGCAAAACAGGTACATAGGGAAAAAGTGTATGTTAGTTCTAATAATATATATATGTATTTAATATATTTCTAATAGTAAACATATTTAATATCTAATTTTAATCCCTCATTAATAGTTTTAATATTAACTAAAACAGAGATTTATTCCCCTCTCCCTTTGTCTTTTGAACCAACATATTATGAACATTTATGAACTCACTAAAGTCATAAATCATTAAATCAAATGCACACTGCTAACATGAATATAACATGGCATATTATACCAATAGTAGAAGTCACGGGGTCTCTACTCTAATGCTAGTCATTCTTAACTCAAACTTTTTCAAAAGAACTAAAGCGCATGCCAGTGTCTAGTGAGGCTATCAGATCCCAAGCTTCTCATCTCTCCAACACTTTATAATTTAATTTTTTTTTTTTGGTTTTTTTTTTTTTTTTTTTTTTTTTTGAGACAGGGTTTCTCTGTGTAGCCCTGGCTGTCCTGGAACTCACTCTGTAGACCAGGCTGGCCTCGAACACAGAAATCCGCCTGCCTCTGCCTCCCAAGTGCTGGGATTACAGGCGTGCACCACCACGCCCAGCTTATAATTTAAAATTTTAAGACATACTTTTTAGTAAATTAACTTTTATATTTAAGGTTTTTTGGGGGAGAAGCACTGTTATTTGAGACATCATCTCACTCCAAAGACTAAGATGGTCTGGATTTTGACACAATACTCTTAGCGTCCCAAAAGCTGGACCACACCCGTTTTGATAATCTTTAAAATACCAAATTTAAGGCTAGAGAGATAAAGTCAGGCGTGGTGGTGCACACCTTTAATCCCAGCACTTGGGAGGCAGAGGCAGAGGCAGGAGGATTTCTGAGTTTGAGACAGCCTGGTCTACAGGGTGAGTTCTAGGATAGCCAGGGGTCACAAAGAGAAATCCTGTCTCAAAAAAAAAAACAAAAAACAAAAAACAAACAAACAAAAAAAAGGCTGGAGAGATAATACTGTGCTTGAAAGGCCCTGAGCCCAGCATCCCCCTCAAGCAGCTTATAACAGTCTGGACCTCCGGTCTCAGGACACCCAGTGCACACCCACAGACACGCACAGCTCTGCAGGCTAAGGAGTCACAGTGACACTTCCCTAGACACCATATCTGTATCTGAGATGCAGCTTGGCAGTCAGTCAGTAAAGTACCTGCTTGTAAGATACAAAGTACATCTGCAGCCTCCTCCAGGTATACTGCACTCTCAAAGAGCTCGGAAGACTTGAAAAAAAACTCTCCACTGCACTCTGACACCTTAGTGAGAAGAGGGAAACATGGAAGAAAGAACAAGTGAGTTTACATAAATTGTAATTGTTTTGTTTTTGAGCTTACAAATCATGACTTTATGCTGTTGAGATAGGGTCTCACTATGTGGTTTTGGCTGGTCTGACCTCAATAGAGAAGACCAGGCTAGCCTTTAATCTATTGACCTAAGATGGCAAAGAACACAGGATCTCGTCCTTGATTCTCTCTTATAATATGGTAACACACAGAGGCAAAGTCCGTGGGATCCTATCAGTTTGAACAGTTTAACCAGGATTATTACCCACACATAGTAGCAGTAGTCTCGGAACTGCATACTGGCTACTGCTTATAATCCCAGCAGTTCAGAGGCTGAGGTAGAAAAGTCTCAAGTTACAAGGCCACCCTGGCACCTAGTGAGACTCTGCTCCCTCGAAAAACAGAAGAGAGGGACAGAGACAAAGGGGGTAGGGGGATCTGATTCCAATCTACATTTTTAGAGATACTTAAAATTAAAGGATAAGGCAAGCCAAGAAACAGTATAGGAATGTTATATGAATAAACTGTTGATTAAAAGACCCAACACTGGGCTGCAAGATACCTCAGCAGGTAAAAGCACTTTGGCACCCAAGCCTGATAAACTGAGTGTGACTACCAGATCCCACAGTGGAAGGAAGCACAGAAAGAACTCCTGAAAGGTAACCTCTGACCTCTACATATGTGTGCCAACACACGTCATACCTACACTCACAAAAACAAAAATAAAATTACTCTTTTAACTGTTAAAGCGGTATAACAAAAACAAATTCATTTAATTCTAATGATCAATAGAGACAAATTTAAAAAAAAAAAAAAAGCAAACAAACAAAAAACCCAAAGGAATGGCACCTTTGAGCCTGGACACTGGTACATCCCAAGCAATCTTAGCACACAGAAAACTGAGTGAGACAAGAAAAGATTAGAAGTCTGAAGTTGTCCGAAGAAAATAGGAAGATATGTCTCAAAGCAGGAGGGGGCAGAAACTTGAAGAAGACCAAAAAAAAAAAAAAAAAACCATCGAAAATAAGGTCTATGTTTCTTACATTTCCTATATGTAACCACATTTATCACATAGCAAGGCCATGTTAGACATTAAAATCACCACAGAAGAAAATGTCTCTTATCACACCCAGGATGTATTTACAAGAGATGCAGGAAAATTCAAGTGTGCGAAAGTGTCAATTAATCACTGGCCAAAGGTCCATGACTTAAGTTACCTGTGTGTGTGTGTGTGTGAAAGAGAGAGAGAGACGGACACAGAGAGAGAGAGAGAGAGAGAGAGAGAGAGAGAGAGAGAGAGAGAGAGAGAGAGAGAGAGAGAGAGAGAGAGAGAGAGAGAGAGAGAGCATGTATTTGTATACGTGGAGGTTATGGGACAATATTCAGTACTGGCTCTCGATTTCCCCTTGCCTGCGACAGTAGGTCCTTCCTCCCACCCCGTCCTTCATTCACAGCAGCGTTTGCTGCATTTGTCTGTGCATCTCCTGTGTGAGTCATGGATGATTGTAAGCTGCCATGGGGGCTGGAGACCATACCTGACTCCTCTGTAAGACTTAGTATAGTTAACTGATAAACCATCTCTACAGCCCAAAAGGTCCCTCTTGGATTCCCCTGCCTCCCACCTCACCATGGCCCACTAGATTGCAGATGTGCACCATATCACATCTCGCAAAAGGGTTCTAGAGATTCAAAGTCAAGACAAACAAAAAGGTGCTACTAAACTTAGTAATTTCTACAAGTTAAGCTTCTTTTTTTTTTAACAGATGTTAAGGGGTCTGGAAAGACACAATGGTTCAGTGGCTAAAAGCACTCTTCCCTCTTGCAGAGGATCTAGGTTTGGGTCCTAGCACCCACATCACGACTCATAATCAAGAACTCCAGTTCCAAGGAATCCTATGCTCGCTTCTGAGTTCTGCAGACCCAAGGCACTCATAGAGTACACAGTATAAGCAAAGCATTCCTACATAAAATAAAAAAAATTAGAAATCATTTTGAAGATATTAAAAACAAGTATATCAATTCCATACACACAAGAAATCCTGAATATAGAGTTGGATGTGGTGACACACACCTTTAATCCTAGAACTGGATAGCAGAGGCAGGTGGATCTGGCCAACCTGTTCTACAGGAAAGTCAAGACTACACAGAGAAACCCTATCTCCAAAAGAAACGAAATCACTTCAGTCTTTGAAAGAACACAAATCAAACAGAAATACTAGCAGAACATGTAACCTGCCTGCCTTCTTGCTGATATTTTTTGACTATTTTCTAGATGTAGATATCAAGTCATGAATACTCTGAGATGAAAAGGAAGTTTTTTACAAAGCACCTTGTTCATAATTGCCAACAATTCACTCAGCACAAGCCGCAATCGACGAGGGGAATCACTGTGTTCAAATTCTAGTGTCAGTCCATGCTGAAGCTGTGATACCAGGATGCTCTCTCCACTGCCTCCTCCAAGTTTATGCCTAGTGAAGTCCAAACATGGGAAACACGTCAAGACACTGGCAAGGCAATCGTTCCTGCAACAGCCCACTCGAAAATAGCTTCAATTTCCTCTGAAACACTTTGTCTCTATAGTCTAAGACCTGACAAACTGTAGATTAGTAACTGCCACTGACTTCAGTAACAATTGTTTTCTTACAGATACACAAGGGGCAGGGAAGGACATAAAACCAGTCTGGAGTCTAGGGGAAATCAATGTAATCTTTAAAAGCTCAGTGATTCCCATAAAACACTCCACTAGAGACGATCCTATCCTACTCAGTCCCCACTAAGAGTAACTGACCTAATATGTAGCTCATCTTCTCTAGGCAACATTTTATAAGACAGAAAGCAGCTCTCAGAAATTTAACTATAAACAGAAAAGACCTCTGTCAAATGTTCTTCAGAACTTCAAATCTTACTCTCTCTTCTCTGGAGGAGCTCTGATAGCTCTGAACCACATTCCATTCCCTCCTTTGGAATATCAAGTGAGTCCCAAGTCACACAGAAGTGACTTTTACCTAAGCTGCTGTTCTTTGCTGGCATCTTGTTCTAGAGCATGGAAGTCCACAGACAGCAGTGCAACAATGGAATTGACAGCTTCCACTCCAGACAGAAGGCGAAGGATAAGTTTTTTATCCTGAGCCCAGCTTTGGCTCTGGTCAGCAGGAGCACAAAGCGCCATCCTCACCAGGCAGGGCAAGAGAAGTCTTAATTCTGGATCACTTAAAGATGCCAGGCGAACAACATCCACCTTCTGCATGGCTTCAAAAGCAAAGGGGCTGACAAACTGAAGGCTTGAACACTCAGGCGTCATCTCTCTTGATCCTAAGGAGTCAAAAACAACCAAATGAAAGTAAGTGACTACTTCCCACGTGTACAAAAACCTTCTTAAAAATCTGACAAAGCATACTAAATGTTTAGTAGGTCCTTGAGTTAGCAATGTTGTTGGCACAATTAAAGCTCAGGTTTCTGTCTCTATGTTTCTCTGGCATCTGGAAGGTAAGGACAACTGCAGATCAATGTTTCTCCCCAACTTAGGGATCATTTGCTCTAATACTTTGTGGAAATACCTGGTGAACCCTTCTACCCTAAACAGTCCATTGGATGAGCTCATGAAATATGGAGAGAAAAATGAATGTCTGCAGCCAGATCTCTTTAGTTTTACAAGCCTACCAGTTATAGATAGAGAGACAGACAGACAGACAGACAGATCTGTTGAGCTTCTTTTTCCATCTCCAAACTAGATGGATACACTGGTAAATTATCTCACGGGACAAAAGTAAAGTCCGACTTAAAGTTCTGAAAGCTGCAATGCTATTCTGTACCCCTACTGTTATAGAGGTAGATGTGTTGGTAAAATCAGCTGAGAGAGGAAAAGAGTCTCACTTGGGCACTTGTGGTTTTGAGTAAATGTTTAAAAGGCAGCAGAAAAGAGAGGGGAAATGGAAAAGTTAACAGAGACCACTCAGTCTTAAGACCTACTCACTAGCAGAGCTGTGGACAAAGAGTCGTGAGCAGAAATGTTGCGGGTTTAAATAGTAAGCGCTGGTCTCTTAACAGCAAAGTAAATTCAAGGAACAGGTGACAAGACTCAGGGGTCTCTGCCAGGTAGCAATGAGAACCGAGTGCCCCGGGCTGAGAAGAGTCAGGCGGACTTCAGACAAAGCGGCACCTGGGCCCGAGAAGCCGACGCTTCCATACCTTAAGATCAACCCTCCAGCCTCAAGGGACCCACTCAAATTCCGCGTCCGAAAGTCGGACGAGGCAGAAATCGAGAGCGCGGTCCGAAGTTGGGCCTAGGCGATTATCCGGATCGACTCGGGCACCAAGAACTCGGACGCTGGGACCAAGCGGGCCGTCGACAGAGCGGGGATCAGAATGGGGACACTGCAAAAAACAAAACAAAACAAAAAAACAAAAAAAAAACAAAAAAAAAAAAAGTAAAACAAAGCAGAAGCAGCCGGGAGAGAAGGGAAAGCAGAGACTTAGTTCAACCTGCACCCTGCACCTCCATTCATCCCAAGCTTCTGGCCCGCGGCGGCCACCGTACAGCACTGAGAAGACGTCCGCGGCGATGAGAAAAGCCAACTTGAGGGACCGAGGCCGCTCTGCGCGTGCGCGGGTCCGCCCCTTCCTCCGTCACCGCCCTCCCCGCTTCCGAAAGTGTGGAGTGTTACTTTTACTACTTTTCCAGAGCTTTCCTCTTGGAACCTGTCAGATGAGTCCCTAAACCGTCAGAGCTAAGTCCCGCAGCACCCCCTGGTTATCGCGACATTTAAGTGACAGTAATGTATTCAATGGCAAAAATTGTCCACTCTGTTCCTCCACTCCGCGGAAAGTTGCCCAATGGAACCCGATTGTAGCCTCCTTTAAACCCCTCCTGGTGCCGTCTCATCACCAAAGTTCTAGAATCCCAAGACCTGTGTGCAAGGGAATTTTAAAAGTAATGTAATCCTAAGCCTACACACTAACGGCCAAAGGATAAAATCTTGCTTCGGAGCTTTTCTTGTTTTTTTTTTTGTTTTTGTTTTTGTTTTTTTTGTTTTGTTGTTTGTTTTGGATTTGGTTTTTTTCGAGACAGGGTTTCTCTATGTAGCCCTGGCTGTCCTGGATCTCACTCTGTAGACCAAGCTGGCCTCGAACTCAGAAATCCGCCTGCCTCTGCCTCATAAGAGCTGGGATTAAAGGCGTGCGCCACCACTGCCCGGCTACTTCAGAGCTTTTCATTATTTAGTTTTGTGATTTGTACCCCAAATTACAAGCGTGTGCTACCACTTCCAGCTCGCATTCGAGGTTTTTGGGGGGTTTTGTTTTGGTTTTTGTGGGTTTTTTTTCCAGACAAGGTGTATGTAGTCCTTGTTGGCCTGGAGTTCACTATGTAGGCAAGGATGACCTGGAACTTGACACAATCCCTCTGTCTCCCCAACGCTCATACTAGAGCCCCCATGTCTGTTTGATTGCTTACTCTGTTCTTGAGGCTACAAAAATCCTAGTCAGGAGTGTGGATTTTAGGAATGAATTGTGTGGAACCTTCTCGATATTATATTTGGCACTTCGTGAAAGAAATTTAAAACAAGACTCACCATCTTAAAAATTGCAGGTCTAAGCCCAGCGGTGGTGGCGCATGCCTTTAATACCAGCACTTTGGGAGGCAGAGGCAGGATTTCTGAGTTCGAGGCCAGCCTGGTCTACAGAGTGAGTTCAAGACCAGCCAGGGCTATACAAGAAACCCTATATGGAAAAAACCAAATTCAAAAAACAAAAACAAAACAAAAAATTGCAAATCTATGTATTTCATGATAAATGTTTCTGAAAGTCAGAACCACACTGTGTAGCCCAGATTGCTCTGAACTCCTGCACCAGCCTTCCTAATTGTTAAATTACAGGATTGTGCCATCTTGACCAGCTCATGTTTTTTGTTGTGGTTGTTATTCCTGGTTCAGTCAAGGTATACATTACCTTGTTTCAAGTATAGTGTTAGTGATACAAAACATACAAACACACACACACACACACACATGCATATATGTGTGTGAAATTTGTTGTGCAAATTATTTACTTGTGAAAAAGAATAACTCATGTAAGTTCGTTTTCTCCTTCCAACATGTATGTCCTGGGGCTTGAACTCAGGTCATCAGGCTCAGCAACCAACACCTGACACACTGACGTCTGCCAAGCCCCTCAAGTGTTTTATTAAAAATACTGATCTTCGGAGGATCTGGGTTCAGTTCCCAGCACCTACATCTGTGGCTCCACAACCCCAAGGAGTTTGACACCCTCTTCTGGCCTCTGCAGGACACACAACACACACAGTAGTTTTTGTTTGTTTGCTTGCTTGCTTGCTTGCTTATTAAGTATTTCTGGAGCCAGAGAGATAGCTTAATGGTTAAGAGCACTAGCCGGTCTTCTAGAGGACCAGAGTCCACAAGGCAGCAGACAACAGTCTGTAATTACATTTCCACAAGACTCTCTTCTGGCCTCAATGGGCACTGAAGACATACTGTAAACAGAATATGCAGGCAAAACAACTAAACTCAGAAAAAGAAAATAAACGAATCTTTAAAAGCTAAATAGAATTGAGCAGCCGGGCAGTGGTGGCGCATGCCTTTAATCCCAGCACTTGGAAGGCAGAGAAAGGTGGATTTCTGAGTTCAAGGCCAGCCTGGTGTACAGAATGAGTTCCAGGACAGCCAGGGCTACACAGAGAAATCCTGTCATAAAAAAGAAGAAGGAAGAAGAAGGAAGAAGAAGGAAGAAGAAGGAAGAAGAAGGAAGAAGAAGGAAGAAGAAGAAGAAGAAGAAGAAGAAGAAGAAGAAGAAGAAGAAGAAGAAGAAGAAGAAGAAGAAGAAGAAGAAGAAAGAAGAAGAAGAAGAAGAAAGAAGAAAGAAAGAAGAAGGAAGAAGGAAGAAGGAAGAAGAAAGAAGAAGGAAGAAGGAAGAAGAAAGAAGAAGGAAGGAAGAAAGAAGAAAGAAGAAGAAAGGAAGAAAGAAGAAAGAAGAAAGAAGAAGAAAGAAAGAAGAAGGAAAAGAAAGAAAGAAGAAGGAAGAAGAAAAAAGAAGAAAGAAGAAGGAAGAAGAAGAAAGAAGAAAGAAGGAAGAAGAAGAAAGAAGAAAGAAGGAAGAAAGAAGGAAGAAAGAAGAAGGAAGAAGAAGAAAGAAAGAAGGAGGAAGAAGAAGGAAGAAGAAGAAGGAAGAAGAAAGAAAGAAGGAAGAAGGAAGAAGAAAGAAAGAAGGAAGAAGAAAGAAGAAAGAAGGAGAAGGAAGAAGGAGGAAGAAGGAGGAAGAAGGAGGAAAAAGGAGGAAGAAGGAGGAAGAAGGAGGAAGGAGGAGGAAGGAAGAGGAAGGAGGAGGAAGGAGGAGGAAGGAGGAGGAAGGAGGAGGAAGGAGGAGGAAGGAGGGGGAAGGAGGAAGGAGGAGGAAGGAGGAGGAAGGAGGAGGAAGGAGGAGGAAGGAGGAGGAAGGAGGAGGAAGGAGGAGGAAGGAGGAGAAAGGAGGAGGAAGAAGGAGGAAGAAGGAGGAAGAAGGAGGAAGAAGGAGGAAGAAGGAGGAAGAAGGAGGAAGAAGAAGAAGAAGAAGAAGAAGAAGAAGAAGAAGAAGAAGAAGAAGAAGAAGAAGAAGAAGAAGAAGAAGAAGAAGAAGAAGAAGAATAAGAATTGAGCATCCCTCAACTGATTACCACCAAGACAGGGTTTCTCTGTGTAGTCCTGGCTGTCCCGAAACTCACTGAGGACCAGGCTGCCCTTGAACTAACAGAGATCCACTTCTCTCTGCCTCCCAAGTGTTGGGAATAAAAGGTATGTACCTCCACCACCCAGTCTGACTGATCATTTCTTTTAAATTTCTTTTCTTACTTTTTTTTTTTTAAGACAGTGTTTCTCTGTGCAGCCCTGACCAAGTGCTGGGATAAAAGCCGTGTGCCACTACCACTCAATGTACAAAAAAAAAAAAAAAAAAAAAAAAAAAAAAAAAAAAAAAAAATTAAAGTATTTCTAAGGCTCTCATAGAGGGAAAATCTCAGAAAATAAACTGAGCTTTCAGGGTAGAAAATCAGGAAAGGAAAAAAAACTGAGATGTTGCCGGACAGTGGTGGCACACACCTTTAATCCCAGCACTTGAGAGGTAGAGGCACATGGATTTCTGAGTTCGAGGCCAGCCTGGTGTACAGAGTGAGTTCCAGGGCAGCCAGGGCTACACAGAGAAAGCCTGTCTTGAAAAAACAAAACAGCCGGGCAGTGGTAGCACATGCCTGAAATCCCAGCACTCCGGGAGACAGAGGAAGGCGGATTTCTCAGTTCAAGGCCAACCTGGTCTACAGCGTGAGTCCCAAAACAGCCAGGACTATACACAGAAACCCTGTCTTGAAAAAAACCAAATCCAAAAAAACAAAAAACAAAACAAAACAAAACAAAAACCCAAAACTGAGATGTAATAGTGTTTCTCAAATTATCCCATTTGATTCAGAGCAATATCTTTAGTACTGTGAATCAAAATACATGCAATTATCTGCATACACTTATAGGCTATAGACATCCAATGTGCCCAAATCTAGATAGTAACAAATGTCTTATCAAATACATATAATACTTGATATATTTTCTATTATTGGGAGGTGGTATAGTAAGACAGGGTCTTGTTATATGTGAAGCCTTAGCATTCAGAATCCTTCCACTTCAGCTTCCCAGTTCTTGGAATTACAGATGTGCACCATCAAGCCCAATTCGGCATATTATTTTAAAATGTAATTGAAATAGATTTCACAAATGTTAATGAAGTTGCAAAGCACACAGTTATTGGCTGGGTATGGTGGCACGTGCCTTTAATCCTAACACTTGGGAGGCACAGGCGGGATCTCTGTGTGCCTCCACAGGTTCAGGGACAGGACAAAAGAGAAGGAAGACAGAGGGATCACTATAATTTCAGCATAAAATAGGCTGAGCTTCAGAATGACGCTCACAAAAAGTGGGGAGCTGGGAGGGTCAAAACTGAGAGATTATACAATTTAAACTTCCTGGGTAGCCATTTCATAGGAAAAGAAAAAGGGCTCAAGCATTGGTCTGATGGGCTAATAAGAAGAGGTTGCTCAGGCTGGAGAGATGGCTCAGTGGTTAAGAGCACTGACTGCTCTTCCAAAGGTCCTGAGTTCAAATCCCAGCAACCACATGGTGACAACCATCTGTAATGAGATCTGATGCCCTCTTCTGGTGTGTCTGAGGACAGCCACAATGTACTTACATCTAATAAATAAGTAAATCTAAAAAAAAAAAAAAAAAAAAAAGAGGTCACCCAAGACCTAGGTGATACTTATTATCAGTGGCATGCAGGCAGTGTCCACCTCAAGATATAGAACAGAAAATGAGCCCAGTCTGAATTACTCATAAGTGAGTGCAGAAACATCCCTTTCTCATTGTCTCCCTTGCTTCGTTTTTTTTTTTTTTTCCATTATGAGCACAGCTTGAATTCTTATGTCAGAAATAAGGAGGTAGATTGCACTCTCTTCTTATCAACTTAGTCTTTCAAATCATTAAAACACTGCTTTGCCAAACTATTTGGATAATCATACAGAATTTGGCTACCCTACTGAAAGAAAAAGAAAAATAAAAAAACCACTTTGCCATCAAGATTGGAGTTTTCTGTCTCCTCACAGTTTAACTCCTTAAAGAAACTAAAATCAGCTTTTACAAATACCTTGTAATTCAAAAATTTTTTATCTTCACAAGTAGTAAATAGTCCTTTAAAGTAGGAATAAGTCTACTTGTTTACGAGTTACAACTCTGATTATCTCAAATTTGATTATCAACAAGGTTGAAGAAACAATCTCTTTTAATGACTACTGTAGTACAAAGTCTATACCATGTCCAACCATGACGAACAATACTTTATAAATTCTGGAATGGCGTTTCTTTTAAATTTTAACATCTCTGAATCAGACTTACTATAATCAGTAGCTGTTTTATTTACTAAAATTTTTCCTTAGTGGGATGAAAAGGTGTCATAATTATTGATGGCTGACTCTGACCTACATTCTCTCCCTACCCGAGGAGGAATAAACAAGGAAAGCAGGTGCTACACATGATGGTTCAAGAAGTTAAAGACTGAGCTACTTAAAGTAGGGAAACAGTAATGTTTCAGAAACACAAGGATCTCACAGCCAACCATTGGACTGAGCACAGAGACCCCAATGGAGGAGTCAGAGGGAGGACTGAAGGAGCTGAAGAGGCCTTATCTGGCCTCTCTGGGAGAGGAGGCCCTTAGTCCTGTGAAGGCTTGATGCCACAGTGTAGAGGAATAGTAGGGCAGTGAGGCAGGAGTGGGTAGGTGTCGGGGGGAGCACCCTCATAGAAGCAGGGGGATGAAATACGGGGTTTGCAGAGGGGAAACTGGGAAAGTGAATAACATTTAAAATGCAAACAAATAAAATATCCGATTATAAAAGAAATACTAAGATCTTAGAAGACACTTCTCACAGTTCAAACTGGTTAACACATGCATGTCATCTTGTCACTCAGAAGGCTGATCTGTAGGGCAGAGATTAAGGTCAGCCTGAGCTTTAGCAAGAATGTCTCGAAAACAACTCTACACCCCACCCCTTCTACACACGTTTGCTCCTATACCCTGTATCAAGGCTCCCAAACAGCTCATTTGCTGCTGGTTTCTGGAACCTACTTTGTAAAATATTAAAAACTGTTTAGATTGATTTGATTTTATGAGTGTTTTGCCTGAAACCTTAAAAAACTAGAAAAGCACCAGTTTCCACTCTTTCATTACTTTGTATTTTCCACAAATTTCCTGGACTCTTGTCTGTCCAGCACCCTGGAGGTGATTCAAGGAAATCATTGGCTAAATGTCTCCTTGGATTTCCACTGTATGCTGCTTATATCTTAAAAGCTGATAACACTCCAAGCTGAACTTTCTGCTGGAGTGGGTAGTGAGTGCAGGAGGGAAGCTGTGTAGGCATGACAGCTTGTTTCTATTTTTGCTAGGAACTACTTAAAAAGTCCTTTCAGACACCTTTAACATCTTTTTCTTGTAAGCTTTGCGCTCTGCAAATAAAAACTCAAAGTAACTACAATATCAGAACTTTATTTATAGGTAAAACTCACATTTCAGCTAAGTCTTGGGTTATAATAAAAGGTTGAAAGTATTCAAGAATAGTTAAACACCTTAGTAAAACATTACGTGTGCTACATTCTGCCTGTAACAATGGCTACCCAAATAAACCCAATTTCTTGCCCTTCTGGAGGTTTTTGGTAGAGACAAATAATCACACGATATAAACTGGGAAGCAGTGTAGTAGACACACACAGGATGTTATAAACAGGGGTATGACAAGGGAACATGATCTGAGACTTAAGTAGAAATGAACTCAGATGCTAAAAATGCTAGGAGGAAACTGAGGACCCTTCCTGAGGTTACAGAAGCAAACAAGGCTTAATACTGTTTTCTTCCTGGTATCAAGATGCCAATAAAAGGATTTTGGTGACCAAAACTACAGGAGGAGAAAGACCAGGTTAAGAGTATATTGCAGGCTAGGTATTGGTGGTGCATGATTATAATCCTACCACTTATGATACTGAGGAAAGTATATGGAGTATTCAAGGTCAGCATGGGCTGTAACAAGAGATTGAGACTACATCTCAAAATAAGTGTATTTTTTTTCCGAATTTTTGGACTTGGTGTTTTCGAGACAAGGTTTCTCTGTGTAGCCCTGGCTGTCCTGGAATTCACTCTGTAGACCAGGCTGGCCTCGAACTCAGAAATCTGCCTGCCTCTGCCTCCCAGAGTGCTGGGATTACAGGCGTGCGCCAGTACCGCCTGGCAAAATAAGTGTATCTTAATGATCAACCCAGATAAAGTAGTTTTACCTAATACTTGATATGCTTAGGTCAAAAGATACATTTGATAATCAATACACTGGCCAATAATTTACAGCCAAAATAATTACGATTGTTTGGGATTTTGTTTTCCAGAAAGATCTTGCCATTTAGTGCAGCCTGGCCTCAGATCCAATGCCCAGCTTAGTTTCCTTAAGTACAATCCCCAGCTGTTAACTTGTTTTCCTTTGTTTTTTTGAGACAGTCTTGCTACATAGCCCAACTGGACTCAAACTACCATTGTCTTGCCTTCACTGGGATTGCAGAGTGGCATCTCCATGTCCTTGTAAACAACTAGCAATTGGCTACAAAGAAGAGATTCTTATGTTCTATACAACCTGACAGATGGTAGTCTCTTTTGCACTAACAAAGAACAGTATGAGTACCAGATGGACTTTGTGGATAATTCATGCTATAAAGACTTTCTCAGAACAAAAGAATCAAAGAGCCAAGGCCTATATTTAGGCATTCTGAACACAAATCTAGAAACACTCAAATTTTGAGAGCTGTAAATTTCCTTTCTCTACTCCTGTAGGGCAGGGCAAAATAAGGAAGTCTTTGGAGTTTACCTATACAAAAGGTCATTCTTTAATAAAGTTCCGCTGGACCAATATTGGGGGGAGAAAAAAAAAACCTCTCCTCTGGACTGAAGAGATAGCTCAATCTGGAAAGTGCTTGCCATGCAATAATGAAGACCTGAGTTGAACCCAAGGACTCATGGTAAAAAGCGAGGGTATGGTATTTACTGGCACTGAGGAGGAAGAAAGGTAGAAGAATCACAGGATTGCTATAAGCACCAGGCACCAGCAAAGCCTGGTGCTTTTTAAGAGACCTTGCCTCAAAAAAAAAAAAAAAAAAAAAAAAAAAAAAAAAAAAAAAAAAAAAAAAAAAACTGTGGACAGACAGCATCTTAGAAACAACCACCAAGATACAAAGAAAGGAGAGGTGAACAGCCATGAGATGGAGAACTGAGTGGCCACTCCTACAGGCAGGTAGTAGAGGGTGTCTAGCAGGGACCAGATGTAACAGCAACTAACGTTTAGGGAAGGTGGAGATAAGAAGACTGCTAAGGACACGCTAACTGGAGTAGTTTAATAATGCCCAGCAACTGTGCCAAGAAGGCAAGTTGAAAGTGAAAAAAAAAAAAAAAAAAAAAAAAAAACAACCACCAATGTAGTCCTCTGACCTCCACACATATATATTAACCTGAACACACACACACACACACCACCACCACCACCACCACCAACAACAACAACAACAACAACAAAAATCTGGTTCTTTTCTCATGCAGAATTTCTGTCTGTACTCATACCCAAGAGGTCTTGTGTGTCTGTCCCAGGACTGGCACCCTCCTACAGTCTACACTAAAACCAAGAATAACAATAGAGTAGTGAGTAGCCCAGGAGAATACACATTTGAGACACTTAAGAAAAAAAAAAAAAAACTTTCCCCATGAGCCAAAACCAAAAATTTCTTCTTTACATTGTTAAAAACAAACAAAAAGCTGGCAGTGGTGGTGCATGCCTTTAATCCCAGCACTTCAGAGGCAGGAAGATGTCTGAGTTGGGGCCAGCCTGCTTTACAGACTTCCAGGAAGGCCAGTGCTGCAGAGAAACCCTGTCTTATTTTTTTTTCTCTCTTTTCTCTTTCATTCTTTCTTTTTCTCCCTCTCCTCTCCTCCCCTTCCCCTCTCCCCAAGTTTTCTCTGAGATTAAGTGTTCTCCAGGAACACCGGTGCATGCCTTTTATCCCAGCATTTGGGAGGGAGGTAGAACTCTGAGTTGGAGGCCAGCCTACTCTACAAACAAGTCCAGGGCAGCCAAGGCTCTGCTACACAGAAAACCCCTATCTCAAAAAACAAAACAAAACAAACAAAAAACCAGACCAGGAATCTTAATGACATGCTCTTGTTCTTCGTATGGGTGTGTAGGGAGGCAGGTATCCAGAAGACTCATCGGAACTTCCTGTTAACAAAACACAACCCCCCCCCTTACACCTTGTTAAGCAAAGCCAAGGTATTTGCATTCAACATGAGTAAGTGATTCCCACTAATAAAAGGCCACGATTCTCAAACACTAAGTTATTTTTATGTAATGGATTAAGTACAATTCAAATTGTTTAATCTAAATTGGATTTTCTTCATGTAGATTTCTCAAATTATTTTCAATGACTACATACTCCAACCATTTCTTAATAATTTATTAAGTCTGAAGAGAAAAATAGTAAGTATTCTCTCAGTTCACCTCTCAAATCCAACCAATACATTTACGGATAGCAACAGTGTGCTACTGACACCAAAGGATCAAGACAATGTCCATGAATAAGTTACCTGCTCCTTAAAACTGTTCGCCATCTTTCACAAGCTTTTAACTCGCTGTATTCATTACTTTAAAGGGATTCATATGGAAAGCTCTAACAGGAAATTTTACAAAAGAAAATACTCAGGAAAGGAACCAACAACCATTCTTAGACTTCAGTCTTGGCTGATGACAAAATCATGGCTCATGTAGCTCCAATAGAGAAACTGTGTTTGCCCAGAGGAGAGCGAGAGAGACCCCTTTAAATAACTGGGATTATTAGTAATAAGTATCAACACCATATGCATATAGTCAATGAAAGAAAAAAAGCATTTCCTTTGCAAACTGCCCAACAGTTACTCTGAGACATTGTTTGCAGTGCTGGGGACTGAGCACAGAGTCTTGCAGTTAGGCAAGTGCTCTACCAACGAGGTCTAAGTTACATTACCGAAAGATTGGCTTTGAGTACTGTAAACCACAACTGAAAAGGTGTATGCAATTGTCCAAACAATGAATATCCTTCCTTGTAAACAAGCTTATTTGCATGGTTCATATAAAATAGTAATGAATTCATTTCTAAAAGGTAGAAATGAATCAGAGCAAAATTATGATAAGAAATCATTTGTGATACAATTTCAATGCCATATACCATCATTTATGAAAGTTTTTTAAATTGTTAGCATAAACTTTTTAAATGACCACAACTTTGAGGCATATATTTAGCTTAAGTCTAAATAAAACGTTACCACTGCCTACGGGACTCATGCACACCTATTTTAATGCATTATTCATATTTAAAATATTTAACTTTTTCCTCGTGTTTCAAACATGATTATGTGATCATACACACACACACACACACAAGACACAAAGGACAACACTAAGTATTATTACTTCATCATAACTATTTTGACTAATTAACACCAAACTGGTAAGACAAAAAGGAGCTCATGTGTGTGTACGTACACACACATCATAAATCCTGGATGTGGAGAATCAGCATTCTCTTTTAAAAATTATTCAGAGCTGAGATTACTGGTGTATGCAGTCCTTTAATCCCAGAACTTGGAAGGCACAAGCAAAGCAAGAAAATCACTGAGTTCAAGACCAACCTGGTCTACATAGCAAGACCCTGAGGGAGGGCCTTAAACCACCTTCCCCAACCAACCGACTCATCAGTACCTAGTTAAACTGCTTCTCTTGACATATGACACAAAAATAATCCTGCTCCTAACTATGGAAAAGTTTTAAGATGGACATACTTTCAACAGAATGAGACACCACAATGAAGGCTTCATGAATAATTTATTCCATTTGAAGTTTTGTTTTTTGTTTTTTTTTTTTTAAAAAGTATAAATTTTTCATTTCCTCAATCACAATCTGTACAACTCAGTGTCATGGCATTCGGCAGCAATAGTGTTTGTTCCTTATTCTTTTTAAAAATTTTTTGTCATGTTAAAAAGAAAAGCAATTGGACCATATTAAATGTCACTGCTAAACAACTTAAAAACGCCCCTTCATAACGTGACAAGCCATTCTGAGAGGGTTGATGCTGACATGTCCAGTAATGATGTTACAATTTCTAGTTTAAACTCAGTAACTTTAAGGTCCACAGATCCAGTTTACTTTAAAAACTAAAGCTATTTTAAAACTTCAAGAATATCTCAACCTGAGGAGTATTTTAGGTCCCAAATCCAGTTTTTCAATTTATACTCCACGAGAGAGAGAGAGAGAGAGAGAGAGAGAGAGAGAGAGAGAGAGAGAGAGAGAGAGAATATGAATGACTATGAGAATGAGGATAAATATAAAAATTTAAACCACAGTTCTGGGCCCATGAAAACACTAAGAAATACCAAAAGGTAAGCTTTTCCCACTGACTTGGAGAGGATGGGACAAAAAAAAAAAATTATTGAACACATTTTTCCTCATTTTAATTAAACTAAAATATTAAAAGAAAACGCAGACCTAAATGTCAGTCAAGCAACAATGAAGGTCTCAACAGACTAATATGCAATGCCACAGTAGGTGGGAACAGGTTCTAGGATGCGATTGCAGATTAAAGATTTTCTTTTACCCTATTCAATCTTAACATTCAAAATAATGCAACATAACATTTTGATATGACAGTATTAACATAGTGCTTGATTAAAGATCTGCAAATCTTTGTAGTAACACATTAAGTTAAAAAATGACCTTAGAAGATAAATATGAAGACAAAAGAGAGCAGTTTAATACAGTGATCTGTGCCATACTGACACTTGAGGAGGAATACAGGTGAGGATAGTTGACTAAGTAGTAAGAGCTTAATTTTAGTGGTTTAAGAAAAGTTTAGAAATATTTAAAAATCACAAGCTAGTTTAAAATTTAAGGATTACATATAAGTACACTTGGTGGCCCTCTGGCCAAACAATAAGGTGTACAGAAATGTATTCATACAGTGTTAATTCACAGTCCTGATAACTGAATGGCTTGCATAAGAAAGGTATGGCTAGATGTTGCAGACTGGCTGGAAGCAGACATTATATAACTCATCTTTTAAAATGCTAAAATACTGACCTTTTACCTGCTTCAGAATAGATGACTGCACACAAAACAGGTTATTAGCACTGAAATGAGGAAGTCAAGGAGTTGGGAATTCACTGGGGAAAAGTGTGCAAATTTGTTTACCTACTCAAATAAAATGATTAACGTACGGTGACAGCACATTAATAAGTTAGATGGATCACCCTGCATGAAAGGCTTCATTTCTTCTCATGGCTATTTAGTAACCTCCTATTTGAGCAAAAACTGATATATGAAGGGGAGAAAGAGAAAAAAAAAAGGAAAGAAAAAAAAAAGCCATGAATCAATCCTGCATATTTGGGGCTAGTTCCTGATTCCCAGGTAAGAAGAATTGTATGCTGGGTCCCTGCTTATGGCTACATGGAAGAAAATGTCAGGGAATAATCGTGTTAAATCTATTTCAAACTGAGGTATGGTTGTCACACATTAGTAATTTTAAACTGAGATTATAATCTTTTATTTTTCTTGAGTCATTATTGAGCTAAGAAAATAACAAGGATAGTTTTTAATAGAAATTCCAAATAAGCATCTTTTCCCTCAAATCTTAAGTCCCACCAAGAAAATACAGAACAAAATACATCAACATAATCTGTGGTGGTGTTAGCATAATTTAAAAACAGACATGATCTTTAGTTTAATATCAAAATATGCTCAACATTTGGATTATTCTATTAATGTTGAAGTAATAATTTGAAAATTTGTTATTAACTGTGTTTCTTTATAGAAAACAAGAGTTGGTACTGTTTTCATATACCCAATTTAAAGAAGATAACTGTAAGAAAGTGTTTTTTATGCTAAGCAACATTAAATGTATACTATTTACAAAACAGGATTCAGTTAAAAAAACATACTGAGTTAAGAGTTTTGTCAATACAACTGATTTTGTCCTTGTCAACAATTAATGAATATACAAGTAGGAACTTTGAAAGACTGCTTCCAACAAATATAGGTAGACTTGGCGACTGTGAGTTCAAGTCAGCAATGCAGGCAGGAGACTGGCTGGGCTCTTGTGAGCAGCACTGTAGAAAGGAGTTTTTCAGGGGTAAAGCCTGCAACAAAGCAGTTATCTTGGCATGTGCAAACAAGAAGGGGGAAAGCTGGATTGAAGGAAGGGGTGAATTAAAGTCCCTAAAATTCAAGTCCCTTCTTTAGGGAGGGGAGAACCTCCTTGGCATGTGCCCTACGTTAATTTGAGCTGTGTCATAGAAAAGTACAGACTCTGGTGTTTGGGACTGCCATCTCCAAACCAAGAAAATTCAATAAATAAAAAAGTCAAAGGGAAACGTTTAGAAAATGGTTCATTCACTAGTGGAACAGAGTCTGAATACCAGAATTCACTGAGGATCTATTTACACCACAGTTTGATTGCACGCACACACACACACACACGATCTCTCTTGCTCACTCGCTCTCTCACGCTCTCTCTCTCTCTCTGCCATGCATATGCATACTTTCACACGTATTCCCAATCTTTAATTTAAAAATAAACAGTAAAACAATCAAGAGTGACTGCCCTTTAACTATCTGTAACTGCCTAGAGCTGGGCTAGGCTTCAGCCTTACAACAGACCCTGCAGAGAACGCCATAGTTAGTAATACCCCATGCCTAAGTGTGCCACTGTGAAAACTGAAAAACATTTAACCATGGAACATTAAACACCAAAATTAGTTTAAGCATTCAGTAGCAAATGTTTTTCTTGTAAAACTAAGTTTCTTTCACTGGAAATGGCCTGAAATATTAGTCATAGCCCTAAACCATAGTACAAAATATAACTCAAGAATTCTCATTTTATTCTAAGTTATTCCGCCTAACAATATCACATATGTATATTGCCGTCATGTTATTCTGTAAAGGTGTGATATATAAAATGCTGTAAGACCCGGTACCTCTTCAGTTATAAACACAGTGAACTTCATTACTGTACATGTACTCTGCAGCTACAGCTTAGCTGTAAATCTTCCACACACAATGGTATGGACATTATTTCCCCTCTATCCCTGTTAAACTGTACATTGAGACAATACAAATTTACTGTCCAACCCACCCCCTTACAAAAAAATAATACTCTAAAAGCAACCCTACTGCAACTTTTTAATTAAGACGATTACATATATTTTAGACCAATTGCTTTAAAGCAAGAAGGCAGTATAAACCTTCTAGGAAAATTTTTATAAAAGAGGTTAAGAAATATAAGACAATTTATACATTTAAAAACTTACAATAAATAAGAGATGCAGGCATTTTTGAATACTAGATACTATATCCAATACAAGAACATCTTCACGTTGTAAAGCCACATGTGGAAATCCACTGCTCCTCGTGTTTCCTCTCCATGCTTTTAATATTCCTTAACATTAATGGGTACTATGGCTCATTACTTTTCACAAATACTGTGACTGGAAAAAAAAGGTTAATTTTTGCTACGAAAGTGTTATAATACGTTTTGAATAATCAGTCATCATCCTAAAGAGCTCAGTAAAGTCAATGAAAAATAGGGTTATAGCCCCACCCCCCCAAGTCAAAACAATATTTGTTGAAGTAATAAGAATTAGACCCCATCACAAATGACTTCCACTGAGAAATGTTAACTTAATCTTGCAGCAAAATATCCTTTCTTCCTGTTCTTTCCTTGCGTAATTCCATCAAACGAAGATCACAGCATATTCATGATAAAGTTATATAACTGATTCAGCACCACAAAATGAATTGGGAGACATGAGCGTCTGTCCTGGATTGCAGGGTCACAGGTTAGCCACGAGAGTGCATTGTACTGTTCCAAAACAAACCTGAAAGCAAATACACTGTGTAAATCCATCTATTTCAATATAGACTTTGGTAGTACTTTTCAGATTCAAAGCGGTATGTGTGTGTGTATAAGAGAGAGAGAGACAAAGACAGAGAGACAGAGACAGAGAAAGAGAAAGAGAAAGAGAAAGAGAAAGAGAAAGAGAAAGAGAAAGAGAAAGAGAAAGAGAAAAAGAGAAAGAGGAGAAAGAGAAAGAGAGAGAACCTTTGTTGCCTACACAATGAGACCATGTCAGTACCACAAGAACAGAAACTCTGTTTGCTAACATTTTTACACTGTAGCATGTGCTATACTCAAACTCATGGTAACTCTGACTTCCTGAATGGCCTGGCCAAAGTCACTTTATTTGTTATTTTGTTCTATTTCTTGTGTTTTGTTTTGTTTTTTTTAAGATGGACTAGTTTAAACTTGAAATGATATTCCTGTCTAACCCTCCCAAATTCTGAGATTACAGATATGACCACCAAATACAAACAATCATTTTCTTAAAAAGAACAGCAGAGCCAGACATGGCAACACATGCTTTTAATCCTGGCACCCAGGAGACAAGACTGGTGGATCTCTGTCTAAGGCTAGTCTGCTCTGAGTCCAGGATACTCAGAACCATCTCAAAAGAAAAAGTAAAAAAAAAAAAAAAAAAAAAAGCATTATCAGAGCAGGGACAGAAGTAGATCAAGTTCTGTTAAGTGCAAGGAAAGCCTGGCTTGAGGCAGCCCAAAGCAATACAGGGAGACTTGTCAAAAATATACAATAAAAAGAGTAATAGAGAAGGAACAGATTTCACCACATATTAAGTTTAAAGCTAGCCTGAGATATGTAAGACCCCTTTTTCAATAAATGATGGGGGGGATCTCAAAAACGTATTCATGTTAGAAAAGCATTCATTCTCAATAATTTAACACAGTTTGGGCTGGAGAGATGACTCACGCTTAAAGGATTACTTTTCCAGAGAATCAGAGTTCAATTCCCAGCACCCATTTGGCTACTAACAACAGTCTATAACTCCAGTTCCAAGGTAGGTGATGCTGCAGTATGGCTTGTACTGGCACTGCATGCACATGGTGCAATGGACATGCATACAGGCAAAAGACCCATATATATTGACATAAAAAGAAGAAAATTGTTTTGAAAAAATAATAATTAAATAGGGTTTAGCTCAGAGGTAGACCAATTTGTCAAGCAAGCACAGGTCCTGTGCTTTGTCTATATCATGAGTAGATAAAAAAAGAAAAAGGAAAAAAAGTACCTTAAATCTGAAACACACTCATTTAAAACTACAATTCATCCAATGAAGCAAAAATAAAATGCTGTGAACTCTTACCCAAGAGACTCTATATATTTAATAATAACCATTCTCTTTTACCCAAGCTGAAACAGAGAACACTCAGCATCATGAGAGCTGTACCTGAGGACATCTGAAGTCTGATTTGAGTCCAGTGGGTGGGAGTGTTTGCTGTGAAGCAGCTCGTCAGATTGCACTGAAGGCACGTGGAGGTGCAAAGAGGCCTACAAAGGGAAGGGAACCAGTCAGCCATGGAGGGAAGTCATCATTTAACTTCACTGTGTTCCCAATGCATTAACTTGATGGAACTGATGTTATGACAGTGTCATCTGTGGGAGCAACTATAAAAACTCATGGTTTTGATGGAACTTTAAGGGGTAAAATGTCACTGTATCACTCTACAACTTTAACTTTAGCTTTATTGTTTTTAATATCATATAGCAATCCATAAAAAAAAAGCCTTACAGTTATCTTCTAAATATAATTTACCCGAGTATATAATGCAAATGATTAAGTTTCCTTAATGGATTAGGACTGAACCCATAGGCCTGAGTGTACCCTGTCCCTGGGTTACACTGAGACCACGTAGCCATACTTAGGACCTAAGTGGGAAAAAAATAAAATAAAATAAATAAATGTATGGGAGTACATACTATAGCACTCACTCTCTCTCTCTCTCTCTCTCTCTCTCTCTCTCTCTCTCTCTGTAAGCTGCAGAAAACAAGGCTTTAGAAAACTGTAGAAAACAAAATTGCCTCTGGATGAACACTTATCAATACAATGCACGCATGCCTGCTTGTGCAATACATTTATTACAAGAGGCTAATAAACAACAGCACACACATTTAGATACAGCAATGAGCAGTGTGCAGAAGGAATGTGGTACTATTTTTCACAGTTCAAGGAAGTAAAATTGATCATCTAGTATGTAAGTTGTATTAATAGTATTAACACCATGATACAATGGGGGTGCTATCCACAGACAATCATCACAAAGTTTCCTACATTCTTTAAAGGTGTTTCTTTACACCCATCTACATTCTCCATCACAACTGCATATATGTATAAGCTCTTATAAAGTATATACAGAAACATAGGAGGCAAAAGTATGTATGTTTGAACTGTTTATAAATTCTGGATTTATGAATTGTAAGTAAGTCTCATTTGACCAATCACTACAAAGTGAATGAATGCTGGTTTAATTCTTGAAATAAAAATATTTTTAACCATCTAGAATCCACTGATTTCTCAAGTAAAAAGAAATATACAACATGGTTTTGACTACAGTACAGAACTAAAATGGGATATATGAAAAAAATAAAGGGTGAACAAAAATTACATTAAGTTATGCCTTACCTGTGACTCAGAACCAGAAGTCCTAATCTTGTTACACTGTATCTGAGGGTGAATGCTCACTTTACACTATCCTCTCTGTAAATAAATATTGAGTAGAAAAGAACTGGATAGTCCCTTGGACTTATCATAAAAGTGTTTACTAAACAAAAGTGTGCCCTGAAACACTAAGGTCATGAATTACAAATAGGTATTACACTAAATTTGGAAAATGGTAGGTAAGTAAAGTTATTTACTGCTATTATGAGAACTTTAGTGTACACACAGGTTCTGTGACTGTAAAAGGGAGGAGACAGCACGGGCAGCACTTCCCAAAGGACCAAGGAACTCTGCTTAGTGGAGACTCCATCCTACTATTCTGCAGAAAATCCGTTGGGAAGATGTTCATGTAAATGAGATAAATAACAGACCAATAAACATCTGCGAGAGGAATAAAAGTCACAGGATAAACTATTATTTTTATTAATAGTCAATTCAAGGGCAGGGAGAGCTCACAGTACTTGCCTAGCATAGTTAATTCACATTCAAAGAGGGGGGAAAATCACTCAGATTATTAACTACCATTAGTAGTCTTTATAAGTGTGCTACAGAATAATAGTCTTTATAATATAGTGTGTGACAGGAGCTCATTGTTTAATTGCAAATGGCTTTCACAGAATGGGATATACATCCAGGGTATCAAAAAACTAGGAAATATAATCTCAAGAAACTACTAAAATATAATCTCAAGAAATTAAAGTGTTATCATCTGACCTGAAATGTGAAGAGCCCACTTACAGTGGTTTCTACATTCTGTGAGTCAGATCTTCATTTATTATTTTGTAATGGTAGTAGCAACTTTAACATTCAACCAGAGGGCTTTCATGATTCATTTTACTTCACCATCTGATAATTGAGACTATAAAATGAATAGGTCTGAGAATCTCACTTCTTAAAACCTACTCACCAGTTTATGTTTTGATAAGGTCTAGCTGTGGCTCACTTGGAACTCATTGTAAACCAAGCTGGCCGTCAACTCCTAGGTAAACTTCTTGCCTATGCCTCCCAGGTCTCATGCCCAACCTACTCAACTAGTTGTTGATTTGCTTGTTTCTAAGACAGACATCTCACGATGAATCCCTAGCTGGCCTGGAACTCCCTATGTACACAAGGAGAACTTCAAGCTTACAGATATTTTCCTGACTCTGGTTCCTGGATGCTGGGATTAAAAGCATGGGCTATCACACTCATCCTAGGCAAAAGTAATTTAAAGAAAGGAAACTTTTTAGAGTAGATAAATTAAACTAAAACCAAGTATTACAAAGTTGCTAAATTTTTTAATCCTCAAAATAATAAGGTAAAATAGGAGTGCAAAATGATTCCATTCAAATAACATGATCATCACTAAAGACCCGGGCTTTACTTTTGATGTCTACTACAAAGATATGACTTATTTTAGATGAGTGAGTTTTAAAAAAATTACAATATATTTAGATGGAGGATAAGAACAGAAAGAGACAAGGCAGTGTTTCTAGGCTATCAGCTTCTATAATGCATTGAAAATACAACTTAAAAGCAAGAGTTCCAGGAGCCTGACTTAAGAATAACAGTCAATCTTCATATAATTTTTTATAATTATGTGTTTCATATTAAGTAATTCTTGTATGAGACCATTTGCAGAAATACACACAACAAAACATTTAAGAACTTGTATAGCTCAGATGAGCTATAAAACTTTAAAATTCCACTTCAGTAATTATTAGGACTAAAAATTATCAACTGGGATTTGTTAGGAAATGGCATGGAAATAATACCTTAAGAAAAAGGGGACATTGATATTGTGCTTGAGGACATGCTGACCAGAACCAGTCAGGTAATGGACCCGCTTTGGCAGTTGATACAAAGTATCCAAGGGCCAATGGTTGTTGAAGAATATTAGTTACTTCATCATGCGATTCTGTTGAAAGTAGCCGATCAGTACCCTGACCCTTAAAAAGACAAGAATATTATTAGTTCATTCAATACATCTCTATAGACAACAAATATAAATACAAATGCTTACAACAATTAATAATCTCATATTACTATCTCAATAAACCATACAAAATCCTATAAATTAAATGGTTATATATTTAAGAGGCTCAATTAGTACTACGTCTAGCCTGGTACGCCTAGCCTGTCTATTGGCCATGACAGGCCAATAATTCTACTACCAGAGATCTGCTGAAGCAGGAGGGTAAAAAGAAGTTAAGTTCTAGGATAGCCTGGATAACTCAGATAGACCGTGTGAAAATAAAAAGAGGGCTGAGAATATGGGTCCACAGCAGCACACCTGTCTAACATGTGTATCATTTAAATTTAATTCCAAGCCTAATAACTAACTAAATGTAGTAATATCATAAAAACTGTGTTATAAAAACTGTCAGACAAAATGAGTATGTCTCAGGTTGAGCTGAGAACAAAATACAAGTTATTCCTTATGGTTGCCACTTATGTCCTAATACTTATTCAACTAATTCCTCACCCCAATTCAAAAGACAGACTCCATTCTCTGTTCCCATAGCACTATCTATAAAATGCCATTAATTTCAATAGTGTTTTGGAAGACATCATAGTATCACGAACTTTTATTCATTCCCTTTGAACTGGCCAACAAATTTTTCAACATTTATTTTAAGGAAATGGATGAAAGAAAAATAAAATGTATAATAAAAATGTTCATTACATCAGTACCTCAAGCACCATTAACCCTTCTACTATGATAAGACAGTAAAAACAGCTTTTCCTTCCATGTTGTTATTAATTCTTTGAGAACTTAATATAATGTGTTTTTTGAACATAGAATTAGTGGTGCTTCTAATGTTTAAAAAAAGCAAGAGGAAAAAAGGAACCAGATATTGGTGCAATCCCAGCACAGAGAGGGCTCACAAGTTAGAAAGCACCCCAAGCTGCATACAAAGACTCCAACTCAAAAAAACAGAGGAAAAAGGCCATGGACAGACCATGGCTGTAACTGCAACACTTCTGAAGTAGAAGCAAGAAGATCATTGCACAGAGTTAACGGCCAAACAAAACTGCATGAGCTCAACTGATACTTGCTAATTTTAAAGGGAAAAAGTGTTCTTTTTCATATAATAATCCCAGGATGGATTGAGGAACTGACAGATGACATTTCTATACACTGACATGCTTTTTTTAACAGAATTACCTTGCCAGCATCACCTCCATGGGGGTAATGAGAACCTGGAGAATGTACAGGAGATGCAGTTGGAGATGCAGGAAGGATATTAATGATATCAGGATCAAGATCATCTCCTGTATCTAATAAATCGAAGATACCCATTCCATCTGCTCCATCTGTACAGGGAAAACAAATTAATATTCTATTGTGTGCATACCATGATTATTGACATTAAAGTACTAAACTAAATTGTAACCAAAATAGGACTGGCAAGGGATGATTGCTCATGCCCATAATCCTACGACATAGAGGGCTGGATAATGAGGACTGCTCTGAGTTTACGGCCAACCTGGTCTGTAAAGTAAGCTCTAGGCCAGCTTTACAAGCATTGAGATCCTATCTCGAGACAACAGCCAGGGCATGTTGATCCAAGCTTTTAATCTCAGCACTCAGAGCCAGAGCTCTAGGCTCATCAGTGCTACATAGTGAGACCCTGCCGCAAAAAACACCAACCAAAAAATATCTTAAAGTAAAATGAGTTAATGAGTCCAACATTTACTGAGCATCAACCATGTGCCAAGTATTGTGCCAATAGCGATAGAAAGAATTCTGCAGTAGAGGTCAATCTAAAGAGACCTATATGGAGATTATTCTGGACTTTCCAAGGGGCTCTATAATCATAGAAGTCATTATCTTTTTTCCTAAATGTGGTACCACGGATTGACCCAAGGGTCATACAAATCACAGGTAAGCACTGTACCACTGAGCTAACCCGAGCTCCAGGGTACTAATATGAAGGAGAGAGAAGAGTGGGCAACAAAGAAAGAAGTACTTCTGTCATTTGAAATGGAGAGAAAGGCTAGGGACTGAAGACTATCCTGGCCTATAAGAGCTGGCAAAGGCAAGGAAACAGGCTATTTGAGAAGACAGAAGGAATCAACAAGAAAGCCTAACTAATGAAAATGACTTTGAAAATTACAATGTAACAAACTCCTGTTTTCTTAAGCCACTGAGTTAATAATGTCATAAAAGCAACCAGTAAAAAGCAAAAATAACAAGGAATGCAAACCTGTTCTAGGGTACTATTTTTAAAAGGGTAAAATCCTGCCGGACAGTGGTGCGCACGCCTTTAATCCCAGCACTTGGGAAGCAGAGGCAGGTGGATTTCTGAGTTCAAGGCCAGCCTGGTCTACAGAGTGAGTGCCAGGACAGCCAGGGCTATACAGAGAGAAACCCTGTCTCGAAATACTCAAGTAATTACATGATAAAAAAAATAAATAAAATCCTAGCACGTGTGAGACAGAGACAGAAGGATCTCTGAATTTGAGGCCAGCCTGGTCTAAAGAGAGAATTCCAGAACAGCCAGGGCCACACAGAGATCTCCTGCCTTGAAAAACAAAACAATCATTATTATCAAAATATATGTGCATCTTTGAAGATCTTACATTTTCAAAAAAAGTTTTGAGTAACAATAAACATTATTTTTTTTTCTCTTCTACTAAACACAACCTAAAAGGTTCGCTAAATTACATTTATATTCTAGTAGTTTCTATAAAGCAGTAGTTTAGCAGACATATAAAGAAAGGATAGGGATATAACTCAGTGGTAGGTACACCTTATCTAGGTTTAATCTGTAATAAGGCTTAAACAAAGGGGGGTGGGGATAAAACTGTGGACATACGAAGAGAGAAATACATGAAGCTCAAAAGCACAGAATAAATATACAGAAATTTATGTTCTATAACTCCTCAAAATAAGATTTACAGAATCCACATCAAAAACCAATTCGGATACAGTATAAAATGGTATCGTCATTACCTGGAGCCACTTTACAAATCATGATACACTTACTGGAATAAGAAAACCCATATATTTCCATTTATGTTTGGGAGGCAAAAGCCTTAATAATTTATTTCCTCTTCTTTTCCAGGGACTTGAACTGTATGCTTTGGCTCACAGCCTTTCTCTTTGACTTTGCACCCTTTTCTTCCATCCAACACCTTTTTCCTATTGGGTAAATACTGGGCTTTCTCTTTGTTATAAGACATACTACTGCTTTTAAGTCCCACCTGCATAATATATGATAAAATTCTACATCTTAATATACTTAACTATATCTTCAACTTTTTTTTTTAACTAAGGTAAATTTCAGGACATGATACTCAGCCCACTAAAATTCTCAATGTTTTGTTTTGTTTTGTTTTAAAAAAAGAAAACAACCTGAAGCCTAGGCAGAGGGCTGTGTGCCTTGGAGCAGCAGCCACATGTATGGACTGAAGCCTGAGGGTGGCTTGAGCACCACAGTTCTATACCAGCCTGAGCAACATGGGAAGACCGTCTCCAAAACAAAACAAAGCAAAGCAGCAACAGTTACACATGCCTATAAACCCAGGACTTCTGGACTAGAGCATCAACAGTTACACATGCTTATAAACCCAGGACTTCTGGACTAGAGCATCAACAGTTACACATGCCTATAAACCCAGGACTTCTGGACTAGAGCAGGAGGATTGCTGGAAGCTCAGGACTGAACCTGAGCTAGATAGCAGGTGCCAGGACACACAGGGCTTTATAGCAAGACCAGGATTTTAAAACAAGTAAAATAAAAATTTTAAGGCTCAATTAACTTACCATTGTTGGGATTGAAAGCTAAATCCAAATTTTCAGTGGTGTAAGTAGCTGAAGCTACTTGCACAGAAGCAGAAGTAGGGAACACAAGTATATGAGTACAGGATGTATCTTGTGGGGTATTTAGCTGAGGCGTTTGCATATTTAGAGTGGTACTTCTTCCAAAAACAGAACCAGTTGAGACAGAATCTAAAGAGAAATGCATTTTTCCTTTTTGTAAGTGCAGAATTTTATGTAACACTTAAGTTAAACGTGCAATGATAATTAAATCTGACATACACTGAACATTACTAACCTGGCATGATAACAAAAGAACCTTGGGGTTCCATTGCAACCAAACAAGCACTAAGGATACTCGGAGAGTCTGCAGCAGATATGCCACACATCCTACACATGTCTTTGAGCCTTTTGCTTAGAGACTGCAAGTTTCGACGACTCAGCAAACAACTCCAATCTGTGGGTATCAATAGGGGAGGACAGTACTTAAAGTTACTGCTCTGTTATGAGATTAACTCAAGGTTACGATGAAAGAGAAATACATAACTTTTAAATTAGTGTATTTCTAATATAGAGGTCAAAATCAAGTTATAACTCTTATACCTGATGATATTTGACATCCTTTATCCCCTTACCTTCAGTATCAAGTCAGTGTATAATTGTGTATATATAAAATATATTGTATAATTATATGACTATATATTCATAAAACTGTTATATATGCTCATATATTATATAGCTTATATAATTATTTAATACATATAATAGATATTAGTTATATCTATTGCAGTATAGATATAGTATATATATATATATTCCTTCTTTAAAACAAAAACTTTTACTAACAAGCCTTAGCATTTTAAGTCTGAGTATTGTGCCTGCATATATACCTGTATACCACATGTGTGCAGTGCTTGCAGAGGTTAAAAGAGGGTATCAGATCCCCTGAAGTCTAAGCTACAGACAGTTGTGAGGCACTAGGTGAGCACTAGACAGCAAACCACTAGAAGTCACTGATCCCTTTAGCATTTTATTCACCATGTTATTTAATGTGCTCTGAACCAAACATACAGCAACATAAAAGTTTAAAAAAGGGGAAAAAAAAAAAACAGATAAAAGCACAATTCACCTTTCAGCTCTCCATGACCAATCCTACCCAGGCGACCAATCACAACTCTCCATGGTAAAGAGCTCATCTGAACAAGTCCTAAGCACCATTCCCACAGTTTCTGTAGACCAAATCTTCTAGCAGAACCCTTTTTCCGACGGGCCCTATTGAGTGAAACGGTTGTAAATATTTCAAAAGTTCACATGATAAAATTTTATAAGATGCCTCAAATGTGTGACAAACTGGTCCGTCGATTTTAGTTTTTCTACTTTACAGACTGGCAGCAGAGCTTGTGCATGACAAGCTGGACCTACATTACAAGGCTATGCCCCAATTCCTTGTCCTTTACTTAATTTTAATACCTCAAACCTTTACAAAAATAAATCCCAACGATACATATTTAGCACTCAAAGTCCTAAGTTTTTGGTATGGAATCTCTTACGTTTTACACAAGCTGGTTTTAAATTCCTCAGTTCAAATAACACATCCTACTGCTTTAGCTTTAGCTTTAGTTACAGGAAGCACAGACATATGATATCATATTCGGGCAGACATTTATGGATTGTTTTGTGGTTCATGTTTTAATACATATTATGGGCCTGAAGAAATAGCTAATTAGTTAACATATTTTCCTTGCAAGCATTAAGACCTGAGTTAAATCCCCAGAACCTAAGGGAAAAAATGTGTAGCTTTAAATCTCAAGCTGGAGGAGCAAACAGAGGCAGAGCTCAGCCCCTTGACCTCCCTAACCAGTCAGCCTGTCCTACTTGGCAAAGTCCAGACTAGAGACTGTGTCACAGAGGAAGAAGGATAGAAAGCTCCTGAAAAATGATACTGAAGGTTGTCCTTTGACTTCCACAAACACCCATAAAGAAGTTTTTAAAATATAGTTTGATATACACTTAGCCTAATAGAATTTTTTCACAATTTACCTACTAAGAGCCTAAATTTACCATAAATAATGTCTGTCTATTCCAGCAAAAACTTTTCCGCCTTTAATCTGAGCAGAGGCAGAAACTGGCAGAACTCTGTCTGGTTGACAAAGGGAGTTCCAAAATAGCCAGGGCAGTTATACTGGCCCTGTCTGTCAAAAAAAATAAAAGGGAGGGGAGGAAGGAGAGGGAAGGAGGTTGGTTGATGACCCTTTCCCCACCCCAAGTTATATTAAGTATATTGTTTCTCCTGTGTTACTTTGTAAACAGTTATAAAGTAGAACCAAAATAGGAAAATAATTCCTGTATTCTCCCAAATAGGTATGTTAGGTAGGTAGGATAGATCGCTATTGTAGAATTTATATTTTGGGTTGTGGTTTTTTTGTTTTTTGTTTTTGTTTTGTGTTTTTGTATAGCCCTGGCTATCCTGGAACTCAGTGATCTGCTTGCCTAGGTCCCCAAAATACTGAAATTAAAAGTGCACACCTCCATTTTCAGCTTGGAAGATCCACATTTATGAGTCAAAGGGCTTTCTAAGTTAATACTTTATTAAAAATTGTATTTGACTTGTATTATTCTTTAATTATATGTATCAGGAGGAAGGGTAAATGAGGACATGAGTGCAGGTGCCTGTGTCCACCAGAAGCCAGGGTTAATAGGAAATGTGAGCCACCAGGTGTGGATGTCAAGAAACAAGTCCAGCAATCTAACAAAAAATACTCAACTGCCAAGCCCTAAAGTTTCAAATTCTTCATCCAAAATTGTTGTCACAAACATTATAACATACAAGTTAAGGATCTTAATCTTTTTTATCTATATAACAGATAAACAAGGAGAAAGAGCATTTGTGAGAGATCATCTTACTATGTAGTCCTGGATAGCCTTGAACTCAGAGATTCACTTGTCTCCACCTTCCAAGAACTGAGATTAAAGACATGCACCTATTCAAAATTGTTTTTCATTTATCCAAATTATACATTATAAGCAGTAACTAAAAATGTAGATAAAAGTATATGCAGAACCTCAACAATTAATAATATATAAACTTCAAATGGTTATTTACTTAATATGAAACTGTGTTTGTGCATGTAGACAAGTAATAACATTCTAATTGGGATAACCATGTTTAAGGAAATGAGTACCTATTTGGAACATCGATGTTAATGATACATGTTTCTAGAAGTTCTCCATATAGATCTGTGCAAGATGCAAGAATCCACCTTTGATCATGTGATAAACAGTAGCCCACAAAAAGAACATTGTATTTCTGTCCAGCTTCTCCAAAGGTCTCTCCTAGCTCTGTTTGTTTGTCCTTCACGGGAGCCAGAATAAAAGGTGGTGTATAAAGTCGAATACACTCTGGTCTCTGTAAAATAAAACATGAAAGTACTATAAAACTATGCAATCTTAGAAAAATTTAACTATTAATTAATTAGTTAATTACCCAATTATAACTGGAAATTAAAGAAAAACAAAATTTTGTTTTGGTCTGAATTGGTCTTTGGCTTTTTGAGACAGGGTTTCTCGGTGGTATAGCCTTGGCTGTCCTTAACTTGCTCTGTAGACCAGGTTGGCCTTGAACTCAGAGATTTGTCTGCCTCTGCCTCTGCCTCCCAAAGTGCTGGTATTAAAGGACCATACCACCACTGTCCAGCCATTTAGTTTTATATAAAATTTTAAAGTGTCAGTCACCTTGACAGCTTTGCTCATAAGAAACAAGCATAACACTTACATCAGGACTTTTAAGAGCAGTTTCCATAGCTAAGCCTGGACCAAACCCAGTCAGTGTTTTTACATTGGTTGATGTTGGAAGTGGTCTCCGACACTGGGTAAACACGGAAAAAGCCAAAGATTTTAAATGCTGGGAATAGATTTGTCTGTCGTCGTGTTTCACAGGTTGTAACAGGTACTGACAAGGAACAATCTAGAGAAAGGTGAGTATTACAAACATTAACAGAGTAATTTGCAATAGTAAGAGAAATCCCTTCAAACAAACTTTAGCAACATCTAATGGAAAGATACTGGTTTCTATCACACAGTGTTGTTAATTTGTGTGGTATGTGCATGAGTGTTCTCCCTGCATATATGTACATACACTTATACATTATTACCTGTGGAGCCTAGAGAGCACTGAGATCCACTAGGACTAGAGTTTTATGGATGGCTATCAGATGCCTTATGAGTGCGAGCAACTGAATACAAGTCTTCTGAAAAGCAGGCAGTGCTCTTAACCACTGAGCCATCTCGCCTGCCTGCCTCTGTTACATGGTTTTTATATATATGGGCCCTAAACTAAAGGACCACCTAAAAATCTTTTAATATTTCTATTCTTAACAGTTATACTACTTAAATATAGCTCCCAAGGCCTATTATAATCTACAAATTAAAGAAATCAAAATTTCTTTAACTTTCTTCTACTTTTACTATGAACCTGTCTCAATTAAAATTAACACAGAGAATACAGGCAGTGTTTTCCTATTTGGGCTCTACTTTATAACTGTGTTTACAATTACAAGTAACACAGGAGAAGCAATATACTCAATCAATATAATCTTTGAGGGGATTAGGGGGTTAACAAATAAATGTCTTATTACATAGCCCAGGCTAGCCTAGAACTATGTACTGATGCTGGCCTGCAACTTCTGGTCCTACTGCCTCAGCTTCCTGGAATTAGAAACACACCATCTGGGCTGGAGAGATGGCTCAGCGGTTAAGAGCACTGACTGCTTTTCCGAAGGTCCTGAGTTCAAATCCCAGCAACCACATGATGGCTCACAACCATCCGTAATGTAATGAGATCTGACACCCTCTTCTGGTGTGTCTAAAGACAGCTACAGTGTGCTTACATATAATAATAAATAAATCTTTAAAAAAAAAACAACACACCATCTACAGTCAAAATAATTGTATTTCTCATTATTGTAAAATGACAATCAAGTTTTTAAGATTTACGTGTGTATCTGTCTGTCTGTCTGATTCTATGTGGGTATTCCATATATATAACAGTACCCACAGAACAAATCCCCTGTTGCTGATATTACAGACAGCTGTGAGCCACCAGATGTAAGTGGGAAAAACTAAACTTGGGTCCTCTGGACGAGCAGCAAGCACTTCACTGTTAAGCCACCTAATCAGCCCCCAGAACTATAAAGTTTATCTTTTATAAACTCTCTTAAAATTCCTACTATTTAAGTAAAATCAATACAACCTGTTTTTAACAAAATTATTTTGAATACAGAAAAACAATTGTGAAACTCTGAAACATCAAATCCTTACCTGTACAGAAACAGTACTCTTGATATGAGGAGGAAGAGTCTGGACCATTTCCAAGAAGCATCGAAGGAGCCCCAAAGTCCATACATTAGAAGAGTTAGTGCTCTCATCTTTATTTTCATATGTAAAAGGATCAATTATATAAACAACAATTGCAGGTGGGTAGGTAATTGCATGTGAATCACCATCTGTGGGAATCCCCACTTTATCCCGATCCATTGTGCTAAAAATAGAGAAAGAAATACAGCAAAGTTGTATTACATCTGCCTAGTACAGCACCAAAGCAAATCCTTACATCCCTCTTTTATTGGTGCAAGGCATCAGAAAATATCTCTGAAAATCAGGATACTTACATTTCACACCATATTAAATCCCTTCAAATAAGAGGCTTTGTGCTTTTATAAGTAAGAATAGACTTCTCAAACAGCTTAACAGTAAGAGACTAAAGGCCTCTCTGACAGGCATCTCAGTAAACTGGCCATGCTCACGAGCCTGCCTAGAAAAAGAGCTAGTCCAGAAAGAAGCCAATTTTCTATTTAGGTAATAGTTTACTTTTACCCGTATTTATGAGTGTAACTTTGGGAACAACTGCATTCTAGGTAGCTGAGAAACAATGAGCATCAGACTGTCTAAACCATAACATAAGGGAATCCCAGGACTGTTATATAAAAACAATGAGATCCATTACCAGTTATGCAATTGCTGTGCACCATGCTGTATTGCTTCCATACTACAAATACAGATACAACACTAATATAAGTTAGACCTTCTCCTTATCACAGAGTGAGTAAAGACAGAGCCAAAATTCAGTAGTGTTAAGAATCTAAAGCCTCCAAATGAGAGCTGAAGTACATCACAGTGAGAGGTTGCTTTGCCTAGCATGTGCAAGCTCTAGGGTGAGCGCATGAGCACATTCACACAGGCAGGCACACAGGTAGGCGCACGCACGCATGCACGCACGCACGTGCAGGCTCCAAAGTGATTTCTCAATCGTTTGTGTAGTATACATAAACAATTACATCTGCTTATGACACAGCCAGACTCAATCATAGGAATATCTGGACTTAGAGTTTTTAAGATCTTAACACCAACCCTGTGATTCTATGTAAAAAATTTAAAAACAATCTTTACTATAATTTTATGTGTGAAATAATTAACATGATTAAACTAAATTCCACAATAATATTAAGAAGTACTTTATACTTATTACAACTGTTTACTTAAAGAGACCAAAGATTCTGTATTTCCACAAACTTAATTTGTGAAATTTGTGTCTATATTTAAGCATTCATTATACTTAGGTTTCAAGCATACTAAACACATACGCTACTTACTATTTAATATTTAACTCTCTTTCAACCCCAAGAATCCTATTGTTTAACGGTACCTTTCAGACACATCAGGATGTGGCTGCGCAGGAAGAGAAGCCGACTCCCCCGGTATTCCTGCTGCCTGCAGAGATGATGACTGCTGCCCTCCTAGCTGGCCAGTCTGAACCGTACTTGCTTGTGCAGACATGGATCCTGTACCACTAGTGTTCATACTGCCAAAGGGTGGAAATGAAGGCAGTTTATTTGATGATATTCCACTACTCATACTGGAAGATGATGAAGATGAAGTTGTGGTCAAAGTTGAATTAGCTGTGGCAACTGAAGTAGATATGGCAACACCTGAAGTCATTGTCATAGTGCTACTTGCCGCAGATGCTAAGGTGGCAGATGGAGCATTAGCATTTCCAGTATTTGTCATCTGAGGTGCAGTAACCAAAGACTGATTTGGAGGGGCAACTAAATTTGGCTGGGAGAGCAGAGAGCTGTCCAACGGCTGAGAAGCAAGATAAGGACCTAAAGAACAAAAACGGGAATTTAAATCTTGATTTCACTGACTTATTTTTCTTCTACTATAGAAATAACAATGTAGCTGATACTTCTATGGCAATTATCTTCCCTTAACTGCTTTACTAACAGTGCAACATGAATTAACTTTCTATTACCTCACAGAAACTTAAAAAAAGAAAAAGAAAAAAAAGTTTAAAATTGAACTATAAAAATAAACCCACATTTTCTTTCAAATTTTAAATAGTATGAAAATATAAGAAAATTCTATTTCCTGGACAAAATTAAATGTAAACAAAAGCTGACAAGATAGCTCAGTGATTAAGCTGATCCCCAGAAACCACAAGGTGGAAAGAGAAAACCAACCTTGCAGAGTAGTCCCGATATCCACTGGTTCACAGTGGCCTATATCCCCACACAAGTAATAAGTGTAAGAATACATCAACAAATTAGGATACATCAACAAATGTGTATCAGTATGTAGTAATTTTTCATCAAACCTCTACAACTATTGTTAAACCACAAGTTAAAGAAATACTGTCTAGATTGATAACCAATTAAAATACAAAGTAGAGGGATATTACCATGAGGCTCAATTTTCAGAAATGTCTAATTAGATTCAGTAATTTGGTATTGCATCTCTTTGGATTAAGTGTAAAGGAAGCTCACTGACATTTAAGAGTAAGATTTAAATAACAGCCATACCCTAAGCTACAGTAAGACTTTTTTTTTTTTTTTTTTTTGGTGTTGCTTAAGGTTTCTTATAAATTATTTGTATGTAAATTATTAATAAATCAAAAAAATATTTTTAAAGACAGGGTCTTACTATGTGAGTAGCCCTACTGTCCTGGAACTTGCTCTGTAGGCCACACTGGCCTCAAACTCACAGAGATGCTGACTCTGCCTCCAGAATGCTGGGATCAATGGCAGGAAATATCAGACTCCACAGAAGCAGCAGAGAATATTTTGGAACCAATAGTGATTACTTGATAGCATGCCCATATATGGAGCTAGCAGACGTTCCATGGACTGAGACAGTGCATGCTTAAGTTTGAAACCACAGCCTTTGCCACATCTACTCAGTTCTGACTATGCAGGACAAAAGCAGGCAGAGACAGTGTTGAAACTATGGAAATGGCTACACGACACTAAGATTTCTTTACAAAACTAGATGGTGAACCACCATACTGCTCACATTGCTCTTGTAGGACAAATACAAATGTAATACCTAAATCGTATCTGCAGACTTGTGCGTACAGCTTCAGTTTACAAAATGCTTCGTTGTTACCATCTGCCGCCTGAGAAAACCATTCTGTTACAACCTTTCCTGAAAGTTTCTTTGATGCAGTAGCTCCCACTTTCATGATCCCATCCGTCAAATGTCGAGAGATAGGTCTGTGTTGGCCCAATCGACAGGACTAAAATACATATACAAAAGCAGAATTGGTGAATTTACTGTACTATTTGCATACAGATTATAAAATCCAAGCTCTTGACCAATTTAAAACAAGCTGTATCACTTATAAGTAACAACTGAGTTGAAATAGCACTGGTAACTAACTATAAAGACACTGGTTGTTTTCCCTTAGAACTTTCCAGCTGCCTCTTTTTTTTTTTTTTTTTTTTTTTGGGACACAGGGTCTCTGGTAAACCAAGCCAGCCTCAAACTTGTTATGTAGCTGAAGGATGAATTTCTTGACCTCTCAAATGTTAGGATTACAAACATACACCACCACCCCTGGTAATACATTTTTTTTCCAAGACATAGTCTCACGGTGTAATCCACAGACTCTCCTGTTTCAGCTACCCAAACACATATGAGTTATAGGTATGTACCCAACATAGCAAAGGTTACTTTAAATGGAACACATTTATGCCCTTGATATATCCCTCTAATACTATGCTTCCATTGTGACCCATGGCACACATACCTAACAAAGACTAGCAAAAATATCCAAGAATATAATTCATTACTAAGACTACTGTCAACATTAGCATTCTTCATCAAACAGCAGAATCTCCCAGTACATTTTAAACATGAAAGTATCAACTATAAAAAAACCTACCTCGTATATTGCAGTGAGATCCCTAAAAAAGCTTCTGGCCCCATGTAACAAGGCTTCGTTCTCTGGACAGAGCACGACATAGGCTATATCTCTTTGAGAGCCATAAGGTTCCAGCATGAGTTTCTCCCAGTAAGGGAGAGCAAATGGAGAAAGCACCAGAAAATCATAATCATAACCCAACAAAAACGTGGGGATCGGCAGTGGTTCCGGAGATTCATCAGTTCCTGAGTAATAAACAGGGAAGGCAATGAGGAAGAAGCCACTTCATGTCATCCTCTTTTTTGCCAAAGGTAATAAATAAAATATTAAAAACAGAAACAAGACAAGCAAGCAATGACATGTTTTCAGATTAAACATATCCTCAAGTGGTCACTTTAAAATATTGACTGCCACCTTACTTGAGATGGGCTTTTGTTCTACAGCCCAGTCTGGTCTTGATCTTGTAACAATCCTCCTTTCCTCAGCCTGTTAAATTCTCTAATTATAAACATGAGTCACCACACCTGGCATGAATTAACTTAATAGTAAACAAATTTATAATTGATATGATGGAGTTAAATTTACCATAAAAAAGAACTTATAAATCTATGAGAAAATCATCAAATATACTGTACTTTATACAAAAAACAGTACTATATTTTTTACTTAGAACTGAATTGAAAGGGTAGATCTCAGGTTAAATGTTCATACCACAATATATTACTAGGGGAAAAAAGGACAAATTACATTATTTTAAAATGAGTAAAGCACATAAACAAAGACAAAAAAAGTATGTTTGATCTCTTAAAAGAAAGTAACCTGAATACTAAAAAATAATTGCAGCACAACATTCTAGGTACTGTCTATACTAATTTTCACAAACACCATATATTGGCAGGCACTGTTATTAAATTCATTTTAAACATAAGCCACAGGATGGGAGAGGTAAACAATTTATCCAGCATCATAAAAGAAGGCACTGTAGGAATCTGAATCCAGGAAATCAACTCTCAGCCTGATAATCTACTGGCAAGTCTGAGATAGTAGATATTTATCTGATTGAGTTTAAAATGAAACTGCTGGGTATAATTCAGCAATATGAATTTTAAACTACACATAATGATTTAAGCCAAGCAAACAAATCACTGAAAATAGTTGGAATGATGGAATATTGATAGAATGATGGATAATGATGGAAATACTTTATATGTATATAGATAATATGTTGGTAAAATATATACAGAAATAATCTTCAATAATCAGGTGCAGAAATAAGTCTGTTCTGGTTTTGAGAAAAATGTAAAGTTTATACTAAAAAGTATCAAAAACTGGAACTTTTCATAGATTATCAATTTATATGACATTTAAATCATTCAGCCATTAATAAAACAAAAAAATACAAGGAATCTACTACTGTATACAATGCATTATGAAACCACAGAGAAGTTTTAATGCTAAAAGCTATTATTCCAGAGCTGGGAGTGTGGTTTCGTAGTTGCCTATTGTGTGTGAGGCACTGGTCCAATCCCAATACTATACAAAACACAACCAGCTTAATATACTTAAGTATATTAAGTATACTGCAATTATACTTAAGTGCTACTGCAGAAACAGTATTTCAACCATCTGAGAGTTTCCTCCTTACACATGACCACAGGTCAACACACACCTACTAAGTGTTCAATGACTGCTTATCATACCTGCAAATTTCTATTTTTGCCCAAACATTTTATGTGGAAAATCTTGTGATTTTAAAAAAGTATTAGCCTCTATTATTTGACTACAATCTTTCACTTCATTCAATTTAGAACTGAAGTTATTTAGGGATTTTACAAAAACTATCACCCTTCCTTCAGATAAAATCATACTGGATACCAAGCATGTACAGACAGTGCAGCTACTCATACTGATGTGAGATTAAAGAACACAGGAAAACTAAATGCTACAAATGCAGAAAGGAGGGCCAGAATTAGAACTGGGCCATAGTATCCTAAAATATTTAAGAACTAATGTACTTATTCAAGTTGGGCACATACCTGAGAACAGACTTAAACCCGTCATAATCTAGTACAATATATAACTTACCATAAGAGCCTCGGCCAGCCATTTTGTGAAATTGTTGCCATGTGAGAGGACCTTGAACCCCCCAAGGCCTCACTGTTCTTTTTTTCTGAATAGCATCTTGAAGAATTGGCTGAAGAGAAAGGAGCATCCGAAGTATATCCTGTGAACACTGCACACTCGCATCTACGATCATTAAAAAACAGTGAGTAGCAATTGCTTTTTGGTGACACAAACTTTAGAGTTAAAAAGAAATACACCAGAGGTATTTTAACTGTTCATTATTAAAAAATCTAAACATTTGCATACACAGAAAACTATATAAAACCTTTCAGAAGTAAGATGTAGTGGTACATATCTATAATCCCTGAATTCAGACAGACAGATTGATTGGGAGAAAATGGAAGGGGGCTGGTGGACAGGCAGCAGCAGATGGAAGCTCTGAGTTTGAGGCCAGCCTGATCTGCAGAGTGAGATGTACGTATCCTTCTGCCTCTGCCTCCCAAGTTCTGAGATTGAAGGCATGCACCACCATGGCTGGCTGTGAAAATATTTTCAAACCAAAAACTAATAAAGGATTTTCATCTACAGTTCATAAAGAACACTTACAGATCAATAATTTAAAAAACAAGAACGAAATACAAATTTAAAAAAACAAACAGTCAAATTTTAAAACTGGTGAAGCTGAAGGCTCACAAACCCCGGCGGGGCTGCAGGATGAGATGCCTCCTCTTCACACTCAACACTTCAGTCCCACTCTCCAGTAAAGCAAAGATTTTAAGAAGCATATCTCCTAAGACACATAAATGTTATCTATGAAAAGACACTGAACATCATTCAGTATTAGGGAAATTCAAAGACAAACCGCAAAAAAACACTTCATAACTGCCAGGATGTCTTCAATAAAAAATAGATTGCAAGTATTGGTGTGGTTTTGGAGAAAGTGGAACCATATAATGTTGGAAATCAGAATAGTGCAGATGCTTTGAAAAGCATTAGTTCCATGACCCAGGAAATCTAAGTATGATGGAAACACAAGCATACATAAAATCGTACACACGTGTGCACAGAAGCCAAAGTGCATTCAATTCAAATGTCCAATTTGAAGATTTTGAAAAAGATACACCATTATATGACAAAGGAATACTGTGTCACTAAAGTATATGCTTAAGAACTCTGAAAACAATCTGGGCAGAAGGGAAAAGTCAGGGGTTGAAGACATGGCTCATGAATTAAGAGCACTGGCTGCTTTTCCAGAGAACCCAGGTGCTATTCCCAACACCCACATGGCAGCTGACATCTAACTCAGGTTCCTGAGGACTCAACACCCTCATATAGGCATATATGAGGACAAAACACCAATGAACATAAAATAAAAACTAAAAACAAATTTTAAAGAAAGTCACAGAAGGCCAGATATTGTACTGTTCAATATGATGCCCCCAAATTCCCATCTATACAGACAGAACCCTAACTAGGCTAATTAATGGTTACTTATAGCTACAAGAAAGGGATGGGTAAAAATAGCAAATAACTACTAAATATGGGTTATTACTTTTGGAGTGACACAAATGTTCCAAAATTGTTTGTACAAATGGTTACAACAACTGTAAATACTAAATTTTTGACTGTGTAGTTTATTAGATGAATCATATTCTTATGTGATCAAGAGGTGCTGGGACAGTGAAAATGGGAAAATTAGGAGCATTTTTTTTATCTTGAACAATAAGTTGCCATTTAAATATACAAACTATTTTATAGATTTTTTTGTCCTCTTCTGTATAATAAGGATTAAACCCAGAATAACATGTCAGTCAACTGCTCTGCCCCAAAGCTACATTCTCAACCTACTTCATAATACTTTTAAATTAATCTGAATAAATACTCATATTCAACTATTCTCCATATTAGAAATATAGATAACCTTACACAGAACTTGCATGGGGTATACTTAAGGGATAAGAGATCAATCAACAAATTCCACCGCAAGCATAAGAAAGAAATACACAGAACATAACATCTAACAAGAGTTAAAGGAGACAAGAAAGAACCCAGGTTAAATCTAAGGGAGAAGGTATCCAAGGCAGACGGCCCAATGCACAGGCCCTAGTGCATAGGGCCTGATTCTGTAGAGATATATACTATAGACTCAACAATGTTACACTTTCCTTAGAGTGCAAATGTGCACCAAGTAAAACATAATGTTTATCTGGCAAAGAGGTAACCCCAATAAACTAACAGTAAAGAGCACCCTGAAGCTATTTGCTGCTGTGAGTGAGTAGCGCTGGAGGTGCTATGTGCCAGGCCCTCACTGATCTGGCTTTATTTTAACTGGTTCTTCCCTGTAGTATAATGAATTAGGTGAATCATGATATTGTCATAAATAATAATGAGCCCATGTGTGGTCCTCTTGCTTTATTTCACAAATTACTTTTAATATCATAATGAAAATAATTATGAGTTATGATCTCATTGCCAAAAAACTGTTCTTGTTGAAACTCAGAGATCCACCTGTCTCTGCCTCCTGAGTGCTGGGATTAAAAATATGCACCATCATGCCCAAAAAGTATTGCACTTCCTCACAGTCTATTAAATGTCTCTTGTTCTATCCCCTGCTCCTTTTCATACATGTGTAAATTTCAAGAAATAACCAGCACCCTGAGTTTTATGTGCAAATGAAAACATTTTAGGTCTAAATAAGATTGTATAGAGACTAGACACCTCTAGGACTTGGCCTAGGTTAGTAGACAGGCAAGAAGCTTCAGAGACTACATCAGGGGAATAAAAGATACTTTTACACCTGGGTTCAACACATCTCACACACACACACACACACACACAGTTTGTGTAGCTCCAGCTGTCCTGGAACTCACTCTGTAGACCAGGCTGGCCTGGAACTCAGAAATCCGCCTGCCTCTGCCTCCCAAGTGCTGGGATTAAAGGCGTACGCCACCACTGCCCGACAATATATTACTTTCTCAAAGACATCATTAGTAATGGGTGACAAAACTGATTCCTATCTCCAGAGTTTGCATTAGAAGACCATGGGAGAATCTGCAAATGTGCATTTCTAACAAAGTGGTACTGTGTGAATCTGCTAATGTGTGAATTAAGACATCAGCACCAAATGACCCTGTCAGTGTCTCCTACTGCTCTCACCTATGACTATAAAAGAAACCTCTTAAGAATTTCTTTCAGTCTTCTTATCCAAAGAAATACCATCTTTCCTTCTTACTGCGATGGATATGTTCCTATATAAAGGTCTATATACACCTATACTTGGAATGTATTCTATTATCCCTCACTTATTTAATGACTTTGCTCCTACAAAGGTACCTTTTGTTCCATGGTAATTCTTCCCACTGAAGAGAGGTAGTCAGTTTCCAGTTAGGAAGGAAGATTATGTACTAGAGGTCTACATAGTAACATGATGAGCACAGTTAATATTACTTTAGTGTATATTTTAAAATTGCTAAAAGACTGTGTCACTACAAAAAATGATAGATAAGCTATCATATATACATACAGCAAAATACCATACTTAATTATGAAATTATTGTCAATTTATAATTTTTTTGATTTAGATAGAATCACTTTCCATGTACAAATGTGTGTACATATGGAATGTGTATGTGTGTGCATACATATATATATAAATATAAAATTATTATATGTTAACCCTAACATAAATAAGGTTAACATAACCCTAACATTTATACCAAGTCTTTCAAATTTCAAGTTTGTTTCTCATTTCCTCAAACTCGCTCTTGACCAAAATTGATTATCTAGGTCTCTAATTATCTTCATGGGGTCACATCCAGTGGTCTTGTCACACTGTACCTTTATGAAGCCATTATTTATACATATAATCACTCTCCTTCAAATATTCTCATACATGAGTAATCACTTCATTGCTCCTTCTCAGATTCCCTCGTGACCCTCTTCCCCCCCCCCAAAAAAACTTCCCATCCAGCTCCAGCCTTTGAAAAGAAAGGTCCTCATATATTCCAGGGTGGCCTTGAACTTACTATGTAGCCAAAAATCATCTGAATTTCTGATGCTTTCCTACACTTTCCCAGTGCTGGTATTACAGATGTGCACCACACCTGGCTTTCCATAGTATTTAATACTGATAACCCACATAAAAAAAGAGGTTTCACTTCCAGAGCCCCCAGTCTTCTGTTAACCTCCAAGCTTGTGCCTGCCCTATTTCCTTTCTCTGCAGTACCAGCATTCACACAAACTGTGCTTAACGCTTCATCTTTTCTTAAGTGGGTCAGTGCACTCTATAGGTCTACATCTCCATCTAATCTAGAACCTACTACTACTATTTCTATAGCTTACAGTCTTTTCCAAGCTGCCATCTTTACCGACTTGACTATTTTCTACTGAAAGTTACTTCTTCTACACTCATCTTTACTCACTTCCCATCCCAGGATAGTTTTTAATGGAATAGCCAGTGATTTTTTTTTTTAAACTAAACAGACAGAGAGCAGTGTTACTTTCTGATTAAGAATCATTCCCAAGGCATTTCCAATAAATGCTAAAGGCATGGCCTAAAAACCCACACACAGACCCAGGGTGAAAAGGACCTGCTGCCAAGCCTGGCAGCCTGACTTCAGTCCTTGAACCCACATGATATGAAGAAAGAACCAACCCCCTCAAAGTGTCCTCTGACCGCTACACATCTTCCAAAGCACACATGTGCACCCAAACATATAAGTGCTCACACACAAATTAAATTAAGTGTTTGGGACACCTCTTACACTTCACTGTGTATCAATCAGTCTGAGCATCACTCAACATACTTAACACTACCTACGTTTCTAAAACTTACCAAGGGAACTATGTCCGCAAGGACTTAGAACTACACTGTCTACTAACATTCTTCCCCCAGTTAACTACTCTGCTCACTTTTCCCACCTCAAGTAGGCCTTTCTAAAAATGTTCCTTCCCCCTAACATCTCAAACCATATTTCTAAAACAGCACATAAGGTTCCTCCCAGGCAAACATGCTTTTTGCCCTGCTTTCTCTTCTATGTACTTGTAATCCAAGTATGTATTTTCTGTTGTTGTTATTTAACTGTCTCCTCCACTAAATCATAGGCTCAAAAGGACAAGGGATCTAACCTAGCCAGTAAGTTCCCCGAGAATGAAAATCCTGATCCACAGGGGATGGGGCTCACAAGGGTGATGGCTTCTGAGGAATAACACAGAAGGCTATCCTTATATGTATCTGAACTCCATACACACATGCAATCATGCACCCACACGTACAAGGAAAAACAAGTCAGTCAAATAAAAATTCAAACCCGAAGACTGCTGAGACTGTTCAACAGTGAGCATGAAACAGTACTGAGCATAAACAAGGTGCTCTGTAAGAATTTAATGAGACAGCCCAGGCACAGCTGATAGTGGAGTGCAGGTACGTCAAAAGACAAAACAGATGGCTGCAACAAATGATCACTAATTTTCTGCCTACTAATAGGCAACATGCCTTTTACATTTCTATGAAAGTATATAATTAAAGGTGTACAATAACATTTTTATTGCTGAAACTCATCAAAACAACTAATAAGTCTCACTTTAGGTTAACAGGTTTTTTTGTTTGTTTGTTTGTTTGTTTTTCTGAGACAGGGTCTCATACAGTCTTGGCTATCCTGAAACTCCATATGTAGACAAAGCTGACTTACAACTCACAGAGATCTGCTCGCCTCTGCGGAGATTAAAGACATGAGCTACCACATCCAGCATGTAGCTGACTTTAACTGAGAATTAAGTCCAAACTTCAGCATCCCTATCTGGCCTACATGCGTCTGATAATTCACCCCCACCCCAAGGGAAAAAAAAAAGCCAAAGTCAAATTCCTGAAGAACTATTCCTTTCAGACTTACCATTTTGCTTGGCCCACGGGTGTAAGCATGAGCTTCTGACAAGTGCTTCATCAACTTTTCCTCCTGACATATTATCCATGAACTGACGCCCATGCTCTAATGCAAGACAGCAGTCACTACAACAGTCCCGCTCCTCAACACGTACCCAATTGCTACTTATACCAACTTTGGGAAAAGGATCTTGGTCTGCAGCTCCAAAGGGTGAAAATAAATTAGTGCATTGATCCTGTAGCAGTAATATTAATTCATCAGGCACCTTTTCAGATTCCTTTAGGCCTCCATTAACATTTTCCACAGAGGAAGCCCTGAGAGCTTCAAAACGTTTTTCTGCTTCTTTGCCACAGTCTGTGTTTCGTCCTATGATGTCAAGTTCATCTTCAAGAAATAATCCTGAATTATTTCCAAATTTTCGGTTCATGACAGCACTGAAGCCACAGGTACACCGATACTGTGCTTCCTGCGTTGGGTCTGGAATGTAAACTCCAACATCGGCACCCTTGATATTCATGTTGCAGACACAAATACAGCAACTATCAAAATTACAGTCTTTAAACAAATTCATTACTGATTCTGAAAGGATGAGGTTTACATAAAGACTGTGCGCTTCAGGGATGGAAGGAACAGTTGCAGGTTCAACAGAATTGAGGGGTCTGCACGTAGACGGGGTGGAAGCTGGTGAATACAAGTCTGAATTCTCATACTTGACTGACCCCTGAGCACTAGCAGGCCCACCAGCCCCACGAGGAGTCCTTGGAGTCCTTGGAGTCCTTGGAGTAGGAAACCTGGGGGTGGATGGGGAAGGAAGAATTCCTGCACCGCCATTACTAGGAGGTGCGCTGCTCGGAGGCATCCCAAAAGAAGTATGGGTTTGTGGTGTGTAGGCAGGGCCATAGTCTTGATCCAAATTACTGCCATCACTGTTGTCAGTAGGGTAAAAAGAGGACCAAATGCATAAAAGAATACATTAATACATGGATTACAAAAGAGCATCCTCCATATGTTTCTAAGCAACACTGAAAATTTCCATTTGGTAATCATCACAAGATTAGAGGGATAAATAAGACTGGAGATTCTTATGAGCTAACTAGAATCAAAATATAATAATCAACTTGATTCAAGATTATAAAATGAAGTAGTGACTAGAACAATGGCTTGGTGTTTAAAATATCTGCTGTATTTTGGGGGAACATAAGTTCAGAGGCTTGGTTCCCAGGACCCATATCAGGAAGCTCACAACTGCCTACTAACGCCAGTTCCACAGTGCCTGATTCAGGTCCTCTGGTTTCTGGAGGCACCTATACACATATGGTATACATGAAGTCATGCAAGAATATACACAGAAAATCTTAAGACTTAAAAAATCATAAATTTATTATCTACATCTAGACAATCATATTTATTATCGATAAATTTCTAATGCTACAAATATCCATATTTCATTGACTCTAATTTCTACTGATGGTAAAAAAATATATTCTGACTTTGGGGATACTTATGTGTTAAGAAGTGGCAATAGTGGGTGTTTTGTTTTGTTTTTTAAGACAGGGTTTCTCTGTATAGCACACCCTGACTGTCCTAGAACTCACTCTGTAGACAAGACTTTTAAAATTTAATCATCTGCCTGCCTCTGCCTCCTGAGTGCTGGGAATAAAGCCACGCACCACCACTGCCCAGCTGGCAATAGTCATTTTAAAAATGCTACTAATAATAAAATAGAAAACGTCATCTGTTTCAATGTGAAGTAACTGTAAAATGGCAGTATATAAATGAGAACAATTCGGAATCACAGACTAAAAGAAAAGGTACCTCTAAAAAAAAAAAAAAATCAAAAATGGTCCATGGTTTCAAATAGTTAATCCATCTCTACTATCATTATGATAAACAAGAACCATTTTATTTAATTAGGATTTCCAAAACCAGTGTTCTATTTCCAGCATACCAGGTACTTCAAGACAAACAAAATCTGAGCTGCAGAGATGGCTCAGTGAGTAAAAGTGCTTGGTATGCAAGCTGAAGATGTCGAGTTCAAATCCCCAGATCCCAGGACAAAGCTGGGCATGACTAACTAAACAAGCTATACTCCAGTACTTGGAAGGCAAAGACAGGCATATTCCGGGAGGTTGCTGGCCAGTCCACTTAGACAAAACCCCAAGTTTCAGGTCAATACATGAGGCTCATAGGCATGAATATTCTCCACTGCCACCCGCTTCTAACATACACGCACACACACACCACTCACAGCATTCAGTATTATAATAACATCATCAATCATACCCCTCTTTGATGAATGGCAATGAAGGGCCTGAAGGAAGCAAGTCCAATTTTCCAACAGTCCAGCTCTGCCGGTAAACACACTCTTCTGGCAATTTGATAGGAGGCAGACAATGGCTTGGTAGAGTTTTTAAAGGTGCAAACATGGAACATCCTACTAGAACTTGACAATTTTCGGGCTTATAGACATAAGAAAAATCCTACAATATAAAGAATGTGGACTTTCAGTGCCTTATATTCCAGGGACAAAAAGAAACAGAATCAAAGTGACTGTCTTCTTTAGCCTGTTCTTTAAATGGACAAAAGTATAAATATTTTGTTTCTATTCTTGAATGCATTTTACATAGTGTTCCCACAATTCCCTCCTCCTATTTATTAGCCACAAAACCAAAATCAACTGTGAAAAGATTCTTGAACACAGCAATTAGACCTATAAGAAAACACCAGGGAGGAAATGATTTTTCTAGAAAAATACTTACTTTAATTTCAGAAGGTTTAGGACTACAGAATCCTTCCTCAACCTCGATTCTGAACTGTGTTCCTACACTAGAGCTATTTCCTTCCAGGACAGTTCCTCCAGGTGCTGTGTCCACACTACCATATTCTTTGTTATTCATATTCATTGGAGAGAAGCCCATAATGTGCTGTTCCAGTGAAGGTGGCGTGGGGTACATTTTATGAAGGTCTGCAGTGCCTGTGTGTAATACAACATGCATGTTAACAAAAACTAAAAGAGGTGAGTCTGTGTTTAAAGCGAAGGGAGTTTTGTTGGGAATAAGTTTTTTAAACCAAGCTAGAGCTCAGATCTAGGATGCTTACTTATGCAAGATAATGGATCCAAATTTCCTGTCTTTGATTCTTTGGAGCTGGCTTTATCATCTGATCCACTTGCTGATTTTTTAGATCCAGGCTATGGGGGGGGGGGGGGGGGGGAGGGAAACATTATTAATCTGAAAGCCAAAGTATTCACACAGTATTAATCGCTTATATATGTAAGTTAAAGGATAAATACTAGTCATCAAAAATGGTTTTCTGAATCTATGACAGAGCCAAGTATCATACTAGATAGTTTACAGGTAGACTCATCACTGGAATATATTTATTTGGTAAGTCTCACAATTAACAGAGAAAAAAGCATCCTCAAGAAAATAAACAACAACGTAAAACAAAATAAAAGGCAAAAAATGTAAAATTAACACTGGAATTCTTTTTTTGCAACAGATCTCAAAGGATCTGCTCCTTAATTTAAAAGATAGCATGATTTCCTATATAATTAATAACTCCTCTTAATTCTTTAATTTTCCCCTTGGTTTAATAAAGTTATTCTTTTTTTTAAAGAGTTATTTCATCTATATGAGTACACTGTACATTTATATCAGTATACTGAGCCCACCAACAGAGGGCATCAGTTCCCATTACAGATGGTTGTGAATCACCAGGTCATTGCTGGGAATTGAACTCAGCAGTCTGTGCTCTTAACCTCTGAGCCATCTCTCCAGCCCAAAGTTATTCTTATAAAAATATTTTTAGAGATCTAATACTGAGCATAAGTTCAGGGAGACATCCTAACAAACCAAGTTTTATCAACTCTCACCACCAACATCATTTTTTGTGGGTTAGATTTGTTTTTTGAGATACATAGGGCCTCATATAACCTAAGTAGGCTTCTCATTTTTATGTAGACAAAGCTGAGTTTGAACTCCCAACCCTCCGGCCTCCTATCCCAAGAACGAGGATTAAAGGCATATGCAACCACATTCAACACTTACCAATGTCTTTAGGAGGACTGTTGTTCTACATCTTACACTGAACACTTTGTAAGTAAGTCATATATACATGACAAACTTTTTACCTCCAAAATGCCACAGCTGCTGTCTGCATGTTAGCAGAGACAAGATCTGTCTTTATGGACCATATTCAAAGTTCTTTTCCAAGTGAAACATGCCCTAGTACACACTACACTGGAGGCTAAAGAGTTAAGTGTTCACATAGAGTTATATCTAACATTACCAATATCTGTAATAGATTTATATGTTCAAACATGTGTGACAGATATCCTCATGATATATATGTGTGAATATGAATATATATATATATACATGTATGTATGTATGACAACAAACACCAAATATGCCAGTCAGGTCTTAAACTACTTTTAAGTAGATGGAAAAAGAATACCTTTCACGATACTGTAGCACTCGCTTCATTAACTGCTAGACAACTGACATTCTAGGAAATCTCAAGTTTTTACTTTTATCTTCAACAGGTGTGAAAGATAAAGTAGTACTTTGTTTTCAAGTCTATGTCTCGTAGTAACAGAAGTAATGTCAAACAATTTCAGAACTAGCATTTTTTATTAAATTGGTAGGGTGTAAAGTTGTAATGTTAATTACTTAAACATTCTCTAATTCAATTCCAGAGTCACCTCTCAAACTACAGGATCAAAGAAGAGAAATATCATTCAAAAGACTGAAAGAAAAAAATTACATGGTAGAACTCAATGAAACTTGATCATCTATCTTTCAAACATACCCCCATCAAGGTTAACGAGAAACCATGTTAAGGTGACTTTAACGAGAGAGTAAAATCAATTGTGTTTTATTATAAAATATTTCCTACTCTTCGGAACTAAAACATAGTACTAAAGTCATAAATCACATCGAAAACTTGAACTGTTATAAAATCAATGAAATTTAATCCTAATCATTAACAGGATACTCACTGTTAATTCATCTTCATCAGAGTTGAAGAGGTTATCAAGGTCAGTATAAGACACAGCCAGATCTGAGTCATAAATCAAACTGGTTGATGGAGGACGGGCATGATTGGTAGGGCGTGGAGCATCTACATATGAAGATCAGAAAAAATAACTGAAAACTCAACCATTTGCCAAGTAGAATTCTACTTATCAAAACAAGACAGAAAGCCAATGTTCATAACGACAACTATGGAACACGATTATTCCTAGTCTCTTATTTAAAATCTCAAGTTCTTTTCTCAGAAATAAAGTTGTGAATAAACAATAGTACTTTCCCTAGGAAGCTCCAAAAGTTACATAATCTATACTATAGCTAAGCTCTGTAGATGCCATAAAAACGTAAATGCTATTAGAATGGTACACTTAAAAACACATACTTTTTCATTTCGTGTGCATTATGTGCAGATTCACACATTATATACATAATGTGTAAGCCAGAGGTTGACATGCGGTTGCTTCCTAACTTACACATTTAAGTATGGTCTGTCCTCTGAACCTAGAGCTCACTGATTCAATGAGTCTAGATATCCAGCTTTCTGTGGAAATTCCCAATCTCCTCTTCTCTCATGCTGGAATTTCAGGAAGGCTCTATCACACTTGCCTGGCATTTATGTGGCTACTGATGATCTCAAATCTAACTGTTATGTTTGTCCAGCAAACAACTTAAAGGCCAAGCCATCTATCCAGGCCTTTTTCATTTCGAAACAGATGGATTTATTTAAGCAAATAAGGTTACATGTAAGCCTCTGAATAAAGATGATACAATCATGGAATATCAAGCTAATTCTTTATGATGAGTACATGTTAAGTATCTACTAAAAAACACAATATTTACAGATAATAATTGAGTAGTATTATTTATCTAGAGGCTTGATATCATGCTTTTTCCATTATTATTTTTTGGGTGTATGATTCTTAGTGATTGGGAAGAATAAAGAGAGAAAATAGAGAATACAAAATAGATACCAAAATAGAATTGGATAGAAGGAATGGGTTCTATTGCTTATAGCACAGAGTGATTGTACTTCAGAATCAACTATTTTGACCTATAATCATACACTAAAAAAAAAAAAAAAAAAAAAAAAACCTAGGTAAGAGGAGGCTCAAAAGAGGCTTAAGGCTGCTAATAAACTACATACAAAATACCCTGATTTGGCAAATGCATATGGGATACATGTAGTAAAACATACTATATACTACACACAATAATTACATTGTCTATTTTGTTAAGAGCACAGACATCCTGGCCATAAATGCATGGACTTACTTCTAGACCCTCCACTCTGTTCCATTGGCCTATGCCTTTGTCTTTTTTCCTTAATGCCAGTGCTATACTACTATTAGCTGTAGAGTATATTTTGAAATCAGACAACCCAATAAACCAATGGGGGGAGGGAGGAGCAGGGATTCTCTGTGTGGCCCCAGCTATCTGGGACTAACTCTGTAGACCAAGCTGGCTCTGAACTCAAGAACCTGCCTCTGCCTCCCAAGTGCTGTGCAAGATTAAATAAAGGTGTGTGCCATCACATGGCTAAAAAAAACTTTATTGAGGAGAGGGGAAGATACCATGTACACAACTAATCTCAAACTCACCAACTCCTTTATCAGCTCCTGAGTCCTTTCACTACAGCTATGTACCAGGAAGCCTGGATCAGCGCCTTGGTCTTTTTATTCAGTACCTCACCAGCTACTGAAGTTCTTTTGAGCTTCAATAACAAGTCCAGGAATATTTTTTTTTTTTTACCCTATCTCTGTGCAACATGCCATGAGAAATTTGATAAAGACCCCCCTTCATCAAAGAATATAAGATGTTACCCGCCAATACTTACAGCCACTACGCTGCTTTATGAAAGACTACCTACTCATTCTTTACATAGAATTTTTCTTTATCATTTCTTTATTCTCAAAATATTAAAACAAGGGGCTGGAGAGATGGCTCAGTGGTTAAGAGCACTGACTGTTCTTCCAAAGGTCCTGAGTTCAAATCCCAGCAACCACATGGTGGCTCACAATCATCTGTATGAGATCTGATGCCCTCTTCTGGTGTGTCTGAAGACAGCTACCGTGTACTTACATATAATAATAAAAAAATCTTTAAAAAAAAAATATTAAAACAAAATGTTGCCTTAAAAAACACATACCAAACTGATGGGACTTTTGGGGAGTGGGGGTCCACAAAAGGGTAAATCATTTGAAATGTAAATAAATATATCAATAAATTTAAAAAAAAGAAAACACATACCAAAAGATAAGCTGTGCCTATTCAAAAGCTTAATGTATATTGTACACACTAGTGTTTATAGTATGCTTAATGTCTGGTAATTACAAAGAAAACTGATCTTCGAGTTTTTAATTACAAAAAAGTAGTTATATGAAATGATGCATATTAAATAGTTTGACTTAACATTCTAAAATGTCCACAGAAAGCAACAAGCTATACATCATAAATATGTATATATGTGTGTTTATACACCCACACACCCACACACGATATATCATGTTTATATATCAATTTTAAAAATTATTCACACAGGTCAGATACTTTTCAAAGGGCTCTTGGCTACTATAGTTCTATTGTCTGGAGCATATAAATATGCTCAACTGCCAAGCAGTGGAGGAACACACCTTTAATCCCAGGAGACAGATCTCTTGAGTTCAAGGCCAGCCAGGGTTACACAAAAAAACCCTGTTTCAAACAAACAAACAAAAAGCTGAACTAATAGCATCAGAAAAAGAACCCTTGGTTGGGTATGGCCGCACATGATGCAATCCCAGTACTTAGGAAGTAGATGCACTAGAACAAGAAATTCAATGCAATGTAACACATGAGTGTTAGAAGTCAGCAAAGGCTATATGAAATCACATCACCAAAAAATTAAAAACAAAGCTAAAAAAAAAAAAAAGTAGAAGAAAAAAGGAAATGGTTTTGTATACATTCAAGCCATGAGAAGAATCAAAAAGTTTTAAAAGATTTATAAGTTTAATTTAAAAACTGAGCTTCTTCAAGCCAGAAATGGTGACACACACCTGTAATCCCAGTGATACTCACATGCTTCAGCTCAGGAATGAGATCAGCTTGGACTACATGAAAAGAAACTGCCTGAAAATAAAAGATAATCTACACACCCCACCCTCCCAAAACAAAACCTAAATATAGAGTTTTCAGATCAGAAGAACCTTTAGGCAATGATCTTATCTCACTACACAGACCTATTTCTAGCAGTAAAAAACAAGAACAACAAAAGACAACATTCCAACAATTTACAATTGATCTGGTTCTTTGTTTGTTTGTTTTTTCAAGGCGGGGTTTCTCTATGTAGTACTGGCTGTCCAGGAACTCACTCTGTAGATCAGGCTGACCTCGAACTCAGAAATCTGCCTGCCTCAGTCTCCAGAGTACTGGGATTAAAGGCATGCACCACTATGTTCAGTAATACTTGATCTTAGTCAAAAGACCAAAAAGTCATACATCCCAATTTCTAATAAAAATGCTATCATCTGAACTTGCTTCTTCAAATACAAGCTAAACAATAAATCTAACCATCCCATGAAATATATTGTGCAAAAAGGATTATTTAAAAAGAGTGTTACATCAGGCTAGGTAGTAAGTGTCTTTACCCATAGAGCCATCTCACCAGCCCCAGATGAGTATTTTCATTAACTTCATAGTGTTTTGATTTTAAGGAATAGGTAATTTCCCTCAATCACATACTCAAATCATCACTGGAATGAATGCAAACGTCATGATTAGAAAGAAGTTTTACCTTGCTTAGAGGGGCTAAATAAAGACATAGCATCTTCTTCGTGTGATAACACTGTGACAGCAGATGTCCCATCTTCCACCTGAAACAGTGTTATAGATTAGACTGTGTTATATATTTCACCAACAATAAAAACCTATCAGTTCTTGAATAGCTATGTGTCAAACATATATATATTCTTATAAATGTACTAAATGCATTACCACAATTCTTGTGTTGCTTTGGAGTCAGGAAGTTGCATTTGAAACAAGGTTTAATGTAGAACAGGCTTGCCCTTACATTTGCCATTTTCCTGCCTCAGTCTCCCATACACTACTAGAAAGCACACATCCTATACTTGGCTTGTTACTCTTTCTATTATTTAGTTTGTTGGCTTGGGGTTTTTGTTTAAGACAGGATCTCTGCCTGGCCAGGACCTTACCATGTAGACCAGGCTAGTCTCAGATTGAGAGAGATCCTTGTACCTCAGCCTGGAGTGCTAGGACACTAAATGTGTATACCATTACATTTAGCTATCACTAATTCCTTTTGTTTGTTTGTTTTTGTTTGTTTTTGGTTTTACAGGAAGACAGTTTCTCTGTGCAGCCCTGGCTGTCCTGGAACTCACTCTGTAGACCAGGCTGGCTTCAATCTCAGAAATCTGCCTACCTCTGCCTCCCACCTCCCAAGTTCTGGGATTAAAGGCCTGCGCCACCACTGCCCAGGACTATCACTAATTCTTAAAGTAAACAATTAGTATGTTCATCTTCTAGATCAATCATTTAATTCACAGGGATGCTAAGGCATCTACCACAGGAATCACGGCTGATATTGTGAACTGGCATAGTACAGATTTCTGGAGTCTGTTGGGTTTGAATTGTGGATATACCCTTCCCAGATACTACTGGTTTCATATTTACAAACAGATAAGACTAAGTAACTGGCATATCATAAAGCTAGGTACAACTCTGTGAAATGAACTGCTCTGCAGTAAACTCTAGATCACTTAATACATTTAGTTTCCAATGCTTATATTTTATATTTACTGCCAAATTCTTAAGTTATTTATTGCCTAATAGATCCAATAGATCCTTGAATGCCTAACGTTAAAACTTTAATCATATGCATAGTATTAATTACAGTGTGTGTGTGTGTGTGTGTGTGTGTGTGTGTGTGTGTGTGTGTTTGTGTCTATGCCACACCATGAGTGTGGAGCTCAAAGAACAACTTAAAGAATATGTCTCTTTCCATCATGTGGGATCTCGGGATCAAACTTGAGATTCTCAGACTAGGCAGTAGGTGTTTTTATTCACTCAGCCATCTCACTAGCCCCAGATGATATTTTTATTATCCATACTTTATATTTTTGCTTTTTAGGATGTAATCTTGCTAAATCACATACTAAAAAATATCCCACATTTTATAAACCTAGCAGTAAAAGTGTATTTTTAGTACAAAAGTTAATATACTCTTCATCCAATATGAAAATACAACAATAATCTTTCCATCATCAGAAACTAAGTCAAAGTATATCACAAACCTGATTTACCCATGGTTAAATAAACATATCTACATAAGTATGATCAATCTTTCTATTCTAAAAGAATAAATGGGTGAGCTGGGTAGACCAGAGGTTAAAAGCACTAATGGCTCTTCCAGAGGTCCTGAGTTCAAGTCTCAGCAACCACATGTTGGCTCACAACCATCTATAACGGGATTTGAAGCCCTCTTAAATACATCTAAGCCAGATGGTGGTGGCACACGCCTGTAATCCCAGCACTCTGGGAGGCAGAGGCAGGCGGATTTCAGAGTTCGAGGCCAGCCTGTGGTCTACAGAGTGAGTTCCAGGACAGCCAGGGCTACACAAAGAAACCCTATCTCAAAAAAACCAAATCCAAAAATCAAAAAATAAGATAAAATAAAATAAAATATAAAATAAAATAAACACATCTTTAAAAAAAAGAAAAGAGAGAATAAATGAGTGGTGCTGGGCATATACCTCAGTGTATAGAGTGCTTGCCCAGCCAGCATCCCAAGGACCTAGGTTCAATAATCAATACCACCAAAAAAAACAAAACAAAACAAAACAAAACAAAAAAAACCAAACAAAAAAAAGTAAGCAGTGCCCGAGTGTGACATCAAATGTGCAGGTACAATGCAGTGTCCACACTGACAGAATAAGATGTCTCCTACTCACCTTGTGTTTCTTCCCAGCTTCTCTCTCGCTATTTTGTCTATCTTTTTTATCAGTAAAAATGAATTCCTCATCTCCTTCAACAAACGCATAAGGATCAATTTTAGGTTCTTGTTCTGTATCAGATGCTATTGCTGAAAGATACTGATTTTTAATTTGATATTGCTGGACTATTTCATCAGAAACTTTTAAAGGCTTCTTACACTGCACCATTAACCTGCATAGAAAACACAGTTAGGAAATTAGTATTTGTTTTCCAAACAAGCATTTGAAAATTCTAAAAGAACTTTTAAGTGTTGTTTTTAGAATTACTCATAGTATTTATCCTATAATTTCCAATTTTACAAATGAAACTGAGGTCATATGATTTATTATAACCTCAATTGTAACAACAGAAAGATGAAACTAAAAGCCAAGTTTCCGCATACTGTCTTTCCATCAGAACAAGCTGCCTTTTAGTCATGAGCCCTGTTCTCAAGTTCTCAAGCACAGTGACCTGTCCAAGGCCTGGTACTGAGAAAAATCTTCAACTATACAAGTTGAAGTAACTATCAAAGTTGGAGTTTCATAGACAAGATACTCTCATTTGTACAAGGAAAATATTTATCCTTTTCTTATCTCAAAGAATAGATACATTTTAAGCTTGAAGTTTTAAGGCCTTGTTTCTACTTTATAAAAATAACATTATTACTATTAATAATGAGGTCAACAAAACAAAATAAAAGCACCAGGCCAAAAAGTAACACAGTTTTCTTCCTGCTGCACTAGAAGATCAATTTGTATATTACCAGTCTCCTGGTTGGAAACAGTGATTTAAAAAAAGTATGCTCTCACTTGTACTCTTATTAATAAAACAACAAAGGCACACAAAACCAGAGAAAGGACAGCAGAGAAATTCAAATGATAAACAAGAGGAAGCTAATATCAAAGAAATCTAGGACTTTAAGGCTAAAAGAGGGGCAGAGCCACAAGAGGACCCTGGGCAAACCCTGTGAAGCCTCAGAAGCCATACGGAACTACAATGTTCACTGTATTCCAGACCAGAAGGTGAATATAAAATCACTAACTTCCTGTTAATAAAGTCCTTTTAAAACTTCAAAATTTCTTTTCTCTAGGGTTTACAAACCTCAAGTTGTCAACTTGTGAGAACAAGGCAGCCAGGCTTCTAGTCAAAACACTTCCAACATCCTGCAAAAACTACTTGAATACAACCCTACAGTCTGTAGTACCCACGCCAAATCTCCCTCGATCTCACTCTTCTTTTCCTCTCCAACTTCCTCTGCTTCTACTCCACATCCTCTGTTTCCAGGGGCTTCCTTAATTTAAGTTCCTCACAAGGACACATACCACATTGACTGTTCCTTTGCTTGCAATGTTTGTCTGCCCACTTCCTTTACTTCCTCCAGTGCTTCTTTAAACGTCACCTTTTCTGCACCTTATGACTACCTATTTAAAACTGTCTTAACCTGCACTTTAGCCAAACGCTCTTGGGGCAGTTATCGTCAAACATTATTATATACTACATTACTCCTTCAAATTCTCATTCTCATTAGAATAAAATCCCCACAAAGTCTGAGATCTTGTCTTGGTTCATTAAATCATCTCTAATACTGAAGGAATGCTAAAATGCAAGGTAAATAGTTACTGATATTTGATAATAAATGAGATATAAACAAAGCACAAAAATAAGCTTAATTAGCATTTTATCTTGCACTGTGACATAAACCATTCTTTTACATTAGAAAGCACTGAGATGCCATGATCACACAGGCAATCCCAGCACTCAGGTCTGAGCTACAGAATAAGGTCTTATCTCAAATACATGGACCCCAACAAACACCCAAGGAAAATAAAGGACTGATACCACTAACCATCTCCTCTGAACACTTAAAAATTATGTACAGTTTGGAGCAGTAAGTTATTGCCCAGACTGTAAGATGTATGAATGACATAAAACCTCAATCTATTATTAATACCTAGCACTGCCTCCACTTAGTTCCCTACAGAGTGAAATAGAGTCTGTCAAAATAAAAGCCAGTGTTTCTTGAATGTTTTATCAGATGTTCAAGCAATTACTACTATTCTAAAGACTACTAGACAAATCCCCAAATCTAACATTCCAAGTCTACAATTTCATAAAAACACAACTTGTGGCACAACTGTCAATGGAGATATATTAATTACTCATTAAGATAGTTCTTTCTATAAACAGATGAACATTTAACTCTACCTCATTATATTCAACCTTGAATAAATTTGCTAAAAACTGCTTGTTATGCCCTGTTTTAGTAAAAATAACCTTCTATGATGGATATAGAGGGTGGTCTTTAATGATATGAATTATGTAGCAACAAATAGTTTGCACCAAGGTTACTTAGAGGCAAAGATACAGATTAAAATTAAAGCGCTAAACTATTCATCTTCTAATACCTACCCTGATAGTAAAAGAAATTCCCTGCACCTAGACTGAATAACACTACAGATCCGTGAAAGTTAACAAATCTTCTCTTTCTTATCAAGCTATCCTTTGGCAGAAGCAAAAAGACTGCCACACTGTTTAAATACATCAGTATTAAACTGGTTGGTGTGCAGTAACGTTATTAAAAGGAGTGAACACACCGCACAGAGATCCATTAAAGGAAAGACGAGTAAACCAAGTGCACTGCCTAAAGACAATATTTTCTTATTTTATTGAAATAATCTTGGAGACATTGGCATATGCAAAAATTTTAAATGTAGTCATAAATATCAAGTCACAATAAAGTTGATATAAAATAACATACAGTCTATATTAAAATCTTCGTAAAAGTAAAATTTCTAAAGTGCCAGATTTGAACAAATTATGTTTCTATCCAAATATATAGTACACAGAAGATTTTCTGATCATAAATAATACCTCTCCTTTCCTAAAAGGAATTTTCACAGAGCCAAATTACTAACTACAAAAATAATTTCAATTAGATACAAAACTAAATACAAACTGGAAGATCAGATACAATAATGACAGGAAGCATTGAGAAGCCCAAACTAGGAATAAATTGCCTGTCTAGTTTTCATTAATTACATTCCTTCCTCTCACTAAGTTAACAGTACACTCTCTTGATATGCACTCACATAAAACTTTTGTCTTTATTCAAAAGAATTCTTCCAAACAAGGTTTGACAATATGTATTAACAATTATTGGAGATAGGCTAAAGAAGGAAATGTTAAAAACAGAAGAACTGATTATCTCAAAATCTTCCCACTTTTCTTTAAATGGTACTATCCCTAGTACCATCTCCATATTCACAAACAATCCTTGAGCTGTCAAAAGTATAATTTTATTGCATTAAAATAAATAGCAAACAGAATTCTTAAAAGGTTTGAGTACAGTGAAATGAAAACAAGTTTATTTCATCACAAGATTCTTTCTATGAAACAATCAAAACTATTTTCAGAGATCAAATAATGCATTTTATAACTAAATACATACAATAAATATCTGGTGGATTCAATATAACACAGGAGTTCTTCTGATGACTATAATTTTAAAATTCTAATGTATCCTAACTACAGAAGAAAATGTGAAGAGCTAGGCTCAAGCAAGTTCTCTTTGCTCAGGGTTTAGAAACACCATCTAAATAAAAATAGCAGATTGTTGTTAAGCATCAAACAAATGCTTAATCAAATCATAACAAATTCCATTAAAACATGCTAAATCCTTTTTTTTTTTAAATATCCAAACAACCATGTTTCTTGGCATGAATTCTTCTATCTTTAAAATTTTTGGTTTGTTAGTTTGAGCCAGGGTCTCTCAATGTAGCCCTGGCTGTTCTGGAACTTGCAATGCAGACCAGGCTGTGTTCAAACTCAGAGAGATTCGCCTGCCTCTGCTTACCAATTACTGGAATTAAAGATATGCACTGCACAAAGGCTATCTTTAACTCTAACTTTTAAATCCCTATGCCAGAGGTGGTAGAACATACATGTAACACTAGCACTCAGGAAAAAAGACAAAGAAAGGCAAGAGGCAGGCACATTCAAAGGTACCAAAACTTTCCTTGTCTCAAAAAAAAAAAAAAAAAAAAAATCAAAACTAAACTAAATAGCCTAAACAATTTAAAAAGCCATTGGCCTCTATTCTAAAACAGTTTCAATCATAACTAACAAATTGAAAATAACCAGGAAGAAGATAAAGATATTCACCACGGATAATATGGGATATGCTATACTGCTATATATCCCTAACTCTCCCTATTAGTAAATTCCAACAGATTAGAAAAGGAATCATAATTCAGCATAGCTCATGAAAAAGTTTTCACAAAGTACTGTGCATGAAAGTTTAAGAATGCAGTTTTACTGAGAAATAAGTAACTGCAATACTCTGTACTAGTTAAGCAGCCAAAACTTTTAAAAGGTACAAGTAATGACTCAGCTGTTAAGAGCACTGCAGCTTAAGGCTGCTCTTCCACAGTGTATGGGTTTCATCCCCAGCACCCACAAGAAAGCTCACAATCATCTCCAAGTCCAGTCCCAGGGAAATCTGATATCCAATTCAACCAAAGGAAAACTGTAGACCATAAAGAGCAATGCTTCTCTCACTTACCCATTCCATTTCAGACCCCAGATTGGCCTCAATTCTCTATATATTCAAGGACACAAAGAAATCCTTATCTTCTGGCTTATACTTCCTGAGTGTTAAGATTACACATGTACACCACCACACTTGATTTTTTTTAATGCAGTGCTGAGGACTGACCTGGCCTCAAGCATGCTACCAAGCAAGTACCCTTCCAACTGAGCTCATCTACAGTCCTCTTGTTTCCGCCCACCTATGGGGGCACAGTGCCACACTGAAGCACCAATATTTCTTTACACCAAATGGAAACAGAAACTTAAGCTTCTCAAATTGGTAATTATCCTTGAAAAGGCAACACTCATAAAGAAAATAATTCTTCAGATGTATTTCTTCCCTATACCATCTATGCCTCACTGGTTTATTAACACATGTACAAACTGCTGTCATTTCATATTTCTAAAGACATATTTCTACAGTATCCATGTCTTATATACAAATAGCTAAAGTCATAAAGGACAGAAGGACAGATCAAGAGTATGCTGATCCCTCTCCAGGAAAACAGGTACTATTTGTATCATCTAATTAATCACCAAAAAACACAATGTGTAAAAATCATGTATGCATGTACATGCCATATACCTAAGATCTAAAGTTTATAATGTGTCTAGAGACTCACCTCTATCACTTCCCCTTTCTTTATAAGGATGTCATTATTTAGCCAGACTTTAATTATTCACCAAGATCTTACATTTTAAATTTAACAGTTGTTTCAAGGCACTTCTATTTTGAAAAACAACTTCATCTATAATGACCATATTTATTTCCATTCTTCTTGTTCCTAATTCCCTAGTAAAGACAAATAATTTGCAGTCTTTGGCTGCTTAAAAACATGTCAAAACTGCAAGGTGGTAAAGGAGCACAGCACACCTTTAATCCCAGGATTTGGGAGGCAGAGGCAGGTGGATCTCTGAATTTAAGGCCCGCCTGGTCTACAGAGTGAGTTCCAGAACACCAGTTACACAGAGAAACCCTGCCTCAAAAAGCAATAAATAAGTAAATAAATAAATAAATTAAGAATTTTTATGTAGGAACTACTATTCTATTTACTAGAATAGTATTTACTATTCTATTTATGTAGGAACATAAAAATTCTTATTTATTTATTTACATAAAAAGAGATTTATTTATTTACATAAAAAGAGATTTTGTAAAGAGGCCAGGAGTAGTAGTGCAAGACTTCATTTAATCCCAGCACTCCCGGAGGCAGAAGCAAGCAGATAGATCTCTATGAGTTCAAGACCAACCTGATAAGTTCCAGGACAGTCAGAACTGCATAGAAGAGACACTGTGTTAACAACCCATCCAAAAAACTTAGGTTGTTGAGATGCAATCAAAAGAACATGACAGTGAATCATAAACTTGTTTCAGTGAGGCCACCATCATTATTTCCTATAATGAAATAAACGTTCTTCTGAACTTTCAAATTATCAACTAAGAGTATTAATACCAGGGACAGAATTATCAAATCCTTCTAAAAAGACCTGGGTTTAACAGTAACATCAATGACCAAGCCAGATATATCACAGGTGGTTTGGAGGGACTAAAATAGTACCTCCCCCAACAATTTTTGTTTACTTTGTTTTGTTTTTCCAAGACAAGATTTCTTTGTGAAGCCTCGGCCGTCCTGGAACTCACTCTGCAGACCAGGCTGGCCTCATATTCAGAGATTGTTGAGTGATCCACCTGCCTCTGCCTCCAGAGTGCTGGGATTAAAGGCATGTACCAGCACTGCCCAGCCAAATTCTAAAGAACCTAATTATTACATACATTTGGCCCATTTAATTTGATAACAGTTTTAAGGGTCAAATTTCTTTAAAAGCCACATTATCAAACATATTTTATGTTAATTTTAACGGCATTAAGTTCATTAAGTTGTACAGCCTGATGTAATTTGGGTATGTGACTTTCTATTTGCACTAATAATATTTTTATAATAAAGGATCTTTTAAGATACATTAAGATAACATAGCACTTTGTGCTGCGTAATTTTTTTTTGTTTTAAGATACTACCATGTACACTTAAAAGCCACTTAGCAGCATCTCTAATCTCCTCCTACCAGATGTCAGAAGCACACCTTGAGTTCTGACAATTAAAAGTGGATACTGGCCAGTGTCACCTGAGAAACCCTGTGTTTCCAGTGATTCCAGACAAAGGGAGAGAACCACAGGCAACAAATACCAATCTCTTGCTCTTACTTCTACCTTACCAAGTGCAAAATTATTATATTTCATAAATGCTTCTGAGTTAACAAAGAAACAAAACCTATTATATAACTTTATGTGACATCTATCATCATGCTACAACAAGGTTTAGAACTAAAGAGAAATTCTGACAGAATATAGTTTCCTATCTGGTATAACAACAACAACAAAAAAAAGACATAGAATTCTATAAAATAAAAAATTAAATTCACTTAAATAAAACCAACAGCACACCTTTTATTTGTTTGCTTGTTTTTCCCTTTTCTATGACTGCAGGGCATGTGAGGCCAGAACTAGGCAGAAATAGCAATCTGTTCTGTCTGAACTCACAGAACCACGACCCAGCACCAGTCTACTGGGGATGTTGTTTTTCTACTTTATGTTTCTTCTCTTTTGTATTCAATGAGAAAAATGTCAAGTAATTTTTTAAAAGATTCTGAGATTAAATGTGTTTAGAGCTATGGCCAGAATTCTTAAATCTTATGAATATAATGTGCCCATAAATACTCATTCCTGAAGTTTTCTAATATGAAAATATTCGTATCACTATATTTCTACAATAAGTAAGAAAATCCAACCCGGAAAGGAAAACTAGTTGTAGAATAGTAAAGTGTTTAGCCATACTGTCACCTGTGGGATCCCAACAATGTGCATAGGCTTACTCTAGGTGTAAGTCTGCCTGTTATACCCTGTATGTTCTTGTGTTAAGAGACGTAGTAAAACAAGAGCACTTGCCCTTGTAGAGCTTATGTTTTAACAAGGAAAAGAATCCATTAACAAATACATAATTTCAGATATAAAAATGTTACCAACAAATTTTAAAAAACACTATATAAGAGAGGCAGTGATTGGCTGAATGAAGACAGACCGTAATTTGGACAGAATAATCAGAAAATTTCTAACAATTCCCAAGCAACACTAAGTGATAAAAAGTAAATGGTTCTCTGCTTCTGTAATGTAATCTGAACAACCATGGAGCATGAGGCTGGACTTTTTTTTCCTTTTTTTTAAAAAGAAGAAGATATTGTAACTAAATCAGAAAACAAACAGAGGATAGGGTGAATGTTGCTTAACAATATAGGAATGCAAATTCAAGATCCTAAGTCACCCTAGTCAGAATGGCTATCAAAGGCAGTGGGGATGGACAGCAAATGCTGGCGAGGATTTGGGAAAACAAACACATACTCACTTTTAGTATAAGCATGATGGAAATCTCATAAAGGTTCCTCAAAAAAAACTAAAAGTATAGCGACCATATACGATCCAGCAAGATACTCACCCAAGTGTGTTTATAACAGAATCATGACCAAACAAAAGCCATTGATGGCAGCTTACACATCCATCAATGAATAAAGTATGGAAAAACATAATGAAATTTTATGCACCCATTAAAGAAAACTAAATCATGACATTTGCAGAAAAACAGAACTAGAAATCATTATGTTAAGCAAAATAAGCCAGACTCAGAAAAAGGGTGGGCTATTTTCTTCAATATGGAACACACACACACACACACACACACAAATGAATATACACATATATGTATATACTTGTGTATATGTATATATATTACAACTACTGTGTGTGTGTGCATGTGTGTGCACGCGTGCATGTGTGCATGTATGTGCACGTGCAGCTCATAAAACTAAAAAGATCATGAGGTAAGAAAGAGATCTTAAAGGAGGAAAGTTTTAAAAAGAGTAATGAAATATACTCTTTTTAAAATATGATTTGAAATATGATTTGAAAAACAAAAACAATGAGAGGCTACTATGCAGAGAAAGGGAACCAGCCAGAGACGGGTGGCACAGAGAAGGGCAGCGGTGAGGAGCTAGAGACAAAGGATGATGACATATTGATATGAAAAAGGCATAAGGAAACACATTCCTTTGTATTTAACTTCTAAAAAAAAACTACACTTCCAGGTATTGCTTCTACAGTTCGTTACTAGACAAGTTTCTCTAACTGTGTAGAGCACCAGAGACCACAAGGAAGAAATGAAGCATTCTCTCCTGAGTGTGAAGCTAGCTCTAGGTGCTGCTCCTTCTTCCCAGTGTTACAGAGGAACTGTGTACCCACATAGAGAGAAGTTCACCACCTTAGGTTCCAAAGACTTCTAAGAGGACTAGGCATGCATGTGTTGTAGGCTGAAATGTTCCATGCACATAAAGCAAAATAAACTAAAACAGCAAACAAAAACCAATAAATCACCACCAAGCACTGGACTACAGGGAAAATAAAGAGAAAAAGGAGGATACGTACAATCCTAAGCAACTAATAAAATCTAATACATCTTATAACATTAAGACTAATAGTGGGGTGGAGAGATAGATGGCCAATGGTTAAAAACTCTGGCTGCTCTTTCAGAGCACAGGAGTTCAATCCCTAGCACCCACATGGTAGCTCATAACTGTCTGCAACTCCAGTTCCAGGAGATGCAACAGCCTCCTCTGGGCTCTGACATCATCAGAAACACATGCAGTGTACACACAAATATGCAGGCAAAATATCCATACTCATAATAAATAAAAAAATGTTTATAAAGGTGTTTTGCTGGTTGATTTACACTATTAGAAAAATTTGCAGACTTAAAATAAAAAGGCCTTATTGGATAGACTAAGATTATATTCCAAGCAATATATAAAAGAAAGGAAGACCCAAAAGAAAGCCACATTCTGCCAAGTTTGCCATATATTAAGTGAACAAAAATGGCAAACTAGATATAGAGAGATATTTATATTACATTTAATAGTATAAGACTAGGACAAAAAAATATGAGAAGAATAAATAAAGAAGGAAAAGGAAACCTTAAAATTTAGACAGATAGGGCTGGAGAGATGACTCAGCGGTTAAGAGCCAGCGGTCCTGAGTTCAATTCCCAGCAACCACATGGTAGCTCACAACCATCTGTGATGGGGATCCAATGCCCTCTATGGTGTGTCTGAAGACAGTGACAGTGTACTCACATACATGAAATAAATAAATAAATCTTTAAAAAAAAAAAAATTGGCATGAGCCACCATGCCCACAAGAATTTAAAAAAAAAATTTAGACAGGTAATTCACAGATGAAGAACACTAACTGTTCAACGAATATTGCAAATGCTGCTTAATTTTACTAGAAATTTACAAATATGCATCAAAATAATGCCATTCTTCATGGAGTTGAAACAGTCTTACTCCAAGGACTAATAAAAATAAAAACCAACAATATTTTCATGGTCTACGGGCTTATGATGGTATAAACTATAGGCCAGTTGTTTGAAGAGCAAAGTGGCTCTAACACCTTTCAATAAAAAGAGACAGATCTCAAGGTGTGACAAATCCTCTTTCACAAGTATTTCCTAAAGAAAATGTTATACAAGCAAATGTGTACCTATTCTTCCCAATTCACTGCTACCTACTATGTTGCTAAGAAAAACATACAAGATAATGTCCATCTAAAAAAAAAGTAGACATACAATAGCAGATCTATTAGTAACAGAAGATCACAAAGCAATTATACAAATTAACTAAGTGTTTATGTCTTAAGGCATATGTAGAAATAAGTGGCAAATTCAGGACAGTGAAAGGCGACCTACAAGAATAGATGGATCTTGTCATAGGCAGCTCCCTTGGTTGGGTGATAAGACACTGAAGCTTTTACATATTATTTTCTCCACATTTTTGTGGCTAATTTTTTTTTTAATAATAAAAAGTTTCCTTCAGAGATTGAAAAAATTATTCAAATACCCAGAATCTGTTTTTATAAATCCTACCCTATAACCAAGCCTAGAGTCCCAGCATTAAGAAGTTACATCACCTTTTACTCTTAACTTAAATAGTAACTATTAAAAACAAAAAATACATACTCTGTAACTGATGTTACACTTTCCTGTCCAAAAGGTCCAACTGGATCATCCTTGAATTTATCATTTGGAAGTTGAGGTGGTAAAAACTCTACATCTTTTGTCTTTGGGACTTTGTAATACTTCCAGGCTACATTAGCTTCTTCTTCTTCCAAGCTTACTGCTGTACCAACATACACGGTAGGTTCTACAGCTTCCTGAAACGGAGGTGGGAAAGACTGGGACAAACTGTCTATCCTATCTTCCATTGGTTTGGTAGGAACCAAGGGATCCGGTGTTGGCATTTGATAAAAATGTTGACTCTGGGGAGTTGAAGGTGTTTTAGTCACTCCTTCATCAACCACATCACATGGATGAGGACTAAGAGGGGGAGGCTGAGGTGAATTTGCCAGTTCAGTGCCATGCATCTGAGGAGTCTTTGCTACATCATTAGTTCGGATATTTGAAAACCTCACTTGACTATCTGCAGCAGACATCACAAGTCTTTGGCTGGCTGAATCTGTGTCCATGCCAATATCATCACTAACTGACACACGATGGTGAAAGGGAGTCAAGGGGCGCTTTTGTGGCTTCTCACTCTTTTCTTGCTTCTCATTGGTCTTGTGCTTAGCAAGTACTTGCTGTTGTTGCCCTAAAGATGGTGCCTGTCCTTGTTGCCCAGTATTTCTTGTCTTGAGACTTTTGTGCCTGAAAAGTTAAAAAAAAAGATTTAATTATTTATGTTAATATACAAGTATTATACAAAGTATACAAAGTAAGATTTTGAGACATGTGAGATCATTGGTTTTTCATATGCAACTCTAGAAATAGGATGATTTGTATTTACAAATCACTTGTTCAGTGACCTTAAGCATAAAAGCATACAGAACAATTCATAAAAGCCCGTTTGCGGCACTGGAGAGATGGCATGATGGTTAAGCAGCAGTGGCTCTTGCAGAGGACTTGGGTTCAATTCACAACACTCATGCGGTGACTCACAACCATATTTATCCCACTTTCAAGGAGCCTCATGCCTTTTCTGACCTCTTCAGGCACTCGGCATACGCATGGTGCATACACATATGCAGACAAAACACTTATGCACGTAAAATATATATTCTAAAATAATTTTAAATCAACTCACATTCACTTAATAGCTCTCTGATCAAATAGCTAACTAACTTATATCATCTTACTATTTTGGCTTCTCGATAAATCTAGTTAAGAGAAAAAGTATAAAGAAATTTGAAATTTCTTCATTTGTAAATGTACCTGGTATTTCAGACTTAGTAACTATTAAGAAAGGCTTGCCAAAGCTTAGACATTAATTACAATACTATAGTAACTGATTAGTCTAAAAGGTGCTAGAATTGACTGACAGATGGGCCTATCTAGGTTCTCCCCGTATTTGGCACTACAGGAGAAATCACTTAACTAGAAAAGGAAAAGAAATACTTAAAACAACCTTTTCTTCATCCATGACGGATTTCTGAACTGTTGGACTTAAACCATACCTTAAAATCTAATAATTTTGTTAGGTCTATGATCTATAGGTAATTTTTCTAATTTCTTTTTACACAAAGAAATTACATCATAAATTAATTAAATATGGAATTTTAAATTCAGTAGTAAATTTTCCTTAATTCTGGAAGTCTTACTTGTTAGCTAAATCAAAGCTACCAACAGAACAACAGTAGCACAGGCTAACCACCTGAGTCAATCCTGAAAAGCCACATGGAAAGCAAGAATCAACTCCTACAGCTGTCTTCTGATCTCCGCATACTCACTGCTGCATGTGCATGACCACCCCCAATACACAAATGGAATAAATCAAAATTTTTTTAAAAAATATCAAGCAGTTTTCGCCCACAGAAATTTCTGATAAAGAACATTCTGAATAGTTCTTTCACACAAAGTCTGGGACATCTTACTGGATACTATTCAAAGGAAACATGACCTATATCCAAAGGCCACAGAGAAACCAAATCCACCATTATGCAAATAGAGTCAAAGACAATGTACAAAAATCATAGACCAATATTCTTCAAGAACACGAGTGTACAACATTAACAGAAGTGAATAACTGACATAATTAGGAACAATTCAACCCAGCAAAGTATAAAACAATCATAATAAAGCAAATGGGGTTTATCCTAGCTAAAAATTTAAGGTATGATATAGACAAGAAATAAAAATAACTCAGTAATATTCATTACATTAACAGAGTAAATGAGAAAACAAAGGAACAATTATTACTAATAACCAAGTAATAACTACATACTATTACTTAATATTTAAATAAAAAGTTGTCCAATACAACAAGACAAGAAAAGAAATCAGAGATCTTAGGCTGAAGAGATGGCTCAGTGGTTGAGTCCTCCTTCAACTCTTGGAAGGAACACCTTTATTAGGTGGCTCACAGCTGCCTTTCTAGCTCCAGGGAATCCTAGGCCTCTGCCCTCCTCAGATGCTCACACTGATGGATGGGCACATACTCACATTCAGATGCATAATTAAAAATAATAAAAATAGTGGAGCAGAAACTGAAGGAAAGACCATCCAGAGACTGCCCCACCTGGGGATCCATCCCATATACAGTCACCAAACCCAGACACTATTGTGGATGCCAACAAAAGCTTGCTGACAGAAGCCTGATATAGCTGTCACCTGAGAGGCATTCCCAGTGCCTGACAAATACAAAAGGAGGATGCTCTCAGCCAACCATTGGACTGAGCACAGGGTCCCCAATGGAGGAGCTAGAGAAAGGACCCAAGGAGCTGAAGGAGCTTGCAGCCCCATAGGAAGAACAACAATATGAACCAACCAGTACCCCCAGAGCTCCCAGGGACTAAGCCACCAACCAAAGAGTGCATATGGACGGACCCGTGGCTCCAGCTGCATATGTAGCAAAGGATGGCCTTGCTGGACATCAAAGGGAGGTCCTTGGTCCTAAGAAGGCTTGATGCCCCAGTGTAGGGAAATGCCAGGACAGGGAAGCCGGAATGGGCAGGTGAGTGGGGAACCAGGAATAGGGATAATATTTAAAATATAAATAAAGAAAATATCTAATATTAGATATGGATAGATAGATAGATAGATAGATAGATAGATAGATAGATAGATAGATAGATAATAAAAATAAATCGCTCAGAGAAAAGGAAATCAAACATCTTGAAAGAACAAAAACTGTATTTGTAGTTGATGTAAACTTCAGTGCAAAGGTCAAAGTAGACTTGTATTCAAAGTTAAACTTTTTTTTTTTTTTTGGAGATAGGGTCTCTATTCAGCCATATCCTGTCCTGGAACTGTCTGTACATCAGGCTGGACTCCAAGTACTAGGATTAAAGACATAGGCCACTACAACCAGTAAAAAAACTTAAAAACATTCTTAGAAGAAGGGTAACCAGACCCTGTGTCTCTTCTTATGTGACATATTTACAAAACAACGGTCTATGAATTACTCTTGCCAAAAAATGCTGACTCTAAGACAAGTTTCTACTATAATAATAAAAATGCCCTGTATGGTGCTTGAGAGATGGTTCAATGATTAAGAGCATGGCTATTCTTAACCAAAGGACATAGGTTCAATTCCCAGCACCAATATGGCAACTCACAACTATCTGTAATTCCAGTTCAAGGAAACCAACACCCTCACACAGATATATATGCAGGCAGAATACCAATGGGCATAAAATAAAAATAAATTAACTTTTAAAAAATGCCTTGTATGTGGCTCTAGGAACCTGACCTAGATGCTGAAAACTAGGACTCAGTAATTAACAGCACATCCTACTATAACATAGGACTCAAGAACTAACATCAAATGCCAAATCTCTGTAGTAACCTAACCAAGAGAAGATAGATATGTAACAGTAACACACACACACACCAAAATAAATAAAATAATTTAGTATAAAAATTATTTTATTTTAGTATAAAAATTTGACAATATCATTCATCTCTCAAGTTACTCAAATTCTTGCCTGTTCCAGGGATTAAAACTTTCAATTTAAAAGTTTTTTTGAGACAGGATTTCCTGCCTCAAGTTGCCAACTGCTGGTATTACAAATATGTGACATCACAACCAGGTAAATGATTTTCCTCACAGCACATTATTGCCTTTCCCATGATGCTGACAGAGTGACGGAACAGGAGCAGCAGGCAGTCAGACCCTCTGAGTAGCACCAAGTGTGCTGGGGGGGAGAGCTGCTGTCTTCACTGATAGGTTCACAGAAATGTCCTGGTTTGTGTTTTCTGAGTTTTATGCTGTGCAGAGGTTTGAACCCAGAGCCTGTGCAATATGCTAAATATGCACTCTACCAATTTTAAACATGTTTAAAGCCAATTTTACTTTAAACCCAGTTTTATTTTTTTTTCTACTAAAACTGGGGGACAGGAAGAGAACATTTTATTAAACGTCGACAGCTTTATATACTTGTGATGCTTTCCATATTCTGTATGAAGAAATGGGTCCATATGCAGCCTGTCTGTTATACAAGTAAGGTCAAGGGTTGCTCTGAGGAAAATTACTTACATTGTTACTTGAGGTTAAAGCTAAACCAGCCTTTTTTTACTGTATGGAATACCATTTTTATTTGAGAAACAAATAAAATTGAATATGGCAGTGAGTTCCACAATCCAGAACTTGGAAGATTATGGCAGAATAATCATGAGCGTAAGGTGGGCCAGCAACTTCATAAGATCTAGACTAACCTGTGGCTATATAGCAAAATCTTGTCACATGCAAAAATAGGAAAAAAAGGCCGGGCGGTGGTGGCACACACCTGTAATCCCAGCACTCTGGGAGGCAGGGGCAGGTGGATTTCTGAGTTCTAGGTCAGCCTGGTCTACAGAGTGAGTTCCAGGACAGCCAGGGCTATACAGAGAAACCCTGTCTTCAAAAATCCAAATTCAAAAAACCAAAAAAAAAAAAAAAAAGGAAAAAAAAAATCACTGATAAACCATAATTATCCATTTTTTTTTTAAATTATTTGGTAGAATTCCTTACTAAGGTTCTTTAAAAACACAGTGAGCTTGCCATTTTAATTAAGAACCACTGATAAATTTAAACTTTTGGGTAACAGTTAAAAATCTGAAAAGTTGCATTAGGCCAGTGGTGATATAAATGCATTTTTAATATTAAATGTAATAAAATAATCCTACATTCAAATTTGCATAATTCAGCAAACCAGTCTTCCAAATAACTAATACTTGGTGTTATAAAATCATATTTTATAAAACATCATTCCAATCATTAGTGAAATCAGTTTTATTAAAGTAGCTTTAGCTTCTACACTACAACTGAGTATGGGCATGGTGACAGGCACCTTTAATCCCAGGACTTGAAGGGAGGCAGAGGCAGATGGATCTCTGTGAATCCAAGGCCAGCCTGGTAAACAAAACTAGCTCCAGGATAGCCAGGACTACATACAGATCCTCTAACCCACACACGCCCCAAAAATAAAAAATTCAATCAAAACAAAATCTAAATAATTTATATTTTAAAATATTTATAAAAATAATTTATAAAGCTTAATAATTTATTAAGATCACTTAATGTCCTTGCAAAGGACCAAGGTTCAATTTTCAAGTACTCACAGGGCAGCTCCTAGTTTGGAATTCCAGTTCCAGTGATATCTGATATCCTCTTCTGACCTCTACTGGTACCATGTACATACATGCAAATATACATGCACACAGAACACTCATACACACAAATTAATAAATTAATCTAATTTTTGAAAAAATACTTTGTTCATGTAGATATATATCAGGTTTCCTAGTTTTTCCTAATGAAGCAGTGGTTCAAAGTATATCTAAAGTGAATTATTTCTTAATTAAGTACTACTATTAAATGTATCTAAAGTAAATATAAATTAGGCTCACATAAATAAAACCACTTTGAAGTTCATTTATTGTTTCTCTAGGTGCTGGAGATCAAAACCAACCGAAGTCTTCTCCATGCCAGGCAAATATTCTATCAATGAATCATATCCTTAAGCTCTAGCAGAGAGTGTAAGTGAGAACTGATACAAATTTTGAGAGTCTACTTCCTACAAAGCAATAATAAAGATATGATATCCAAGCCGGGTGTGATGGCACATGCCTTTAATCCCAGTACGCAAGAGGCAGGTGGATTGTTCAAAAGTTCAGGGCCAGCTTGGCCCACAGAGAGTTCCAGGACAGCCTGAACAACCTTGGGGGTTGTTCCACAGAAAAAACCTTGTGGGGGGAAGGGGGCCTGGGGAGAATAGGATATCTACTGATGAAGTGAAATACATGGCTATACTTTATGTATAAGGAACAGGAACAGTAAACAGCCATATTTATATATTTTGTTATATGAATAAGAAACTACTAATTAGTGCTTACAAATGCTACTGCAGTAGCTCTTTAACTTGTTGACATTAAGTCCTCGTACTATTGTTCTATACAGACCTTTCCAAAATTTAAGGCTTCCTAACAGGAAACTGTTCTACCAGTAATTCCACACTAAAACAAGTAGGTGAGTCTTCCTAAAGGACTTGTCACCCTCACAGTATGACAAAGTAATCTCTTCCAGAGTTTTTCCTACTAGCTTTACTAATCCCCCTTACCAATGTAAAGATGCAATTAAAACAATTTTATCCTCCACAATAATGACAATTCTGAAGATAATTTTAAGATCAGTACAAGCACAAGAAAACCCTTTATATGAAAAAATATGATGCCTCAAATTTCTGAGTATGGAATGAGTAAATTCAAGTCACAAGAGTTTAAATGTCACATTATCCAGTCTATTTTCTGACTTTATGTAATCACTCTTAAATTTAGAAAGAGAACTGAATTTTTTTGTAAACAAATTATTACTTCCACTAGAATATAGGTTTCAGCAAGAGGCTTGTTCATTTGTGTATTCTGTGTCTAGGAAGGCTCTTGCCCTAAACTATATATATATATATACACACACACACACACACACACACACATACACACACACACCAATCCATCAGCACAACAAATATGAAATAAGATGTCCCAGAAGTAATATTGCCTTTCTAATCTATGAAATAAGATGTCCCAGAAGTAATATTGCCTTTCTAATCTATGAGGAATCACACACACACACACACACACACACACACACACTATATATATATATATATATACTAAACTATAGAAGTATATGGAAAAAATCACATTTACTGATTTAGTATATCAAAATCTTTATAAACCTAGGAGGAATTTCCTTTAAAATGTGAAAGAAAGTAACTTTCGAAGAGCAAACTTGTCTTAAGGCCAAGTATTTAAATGTTATTATCATTCTTTAGGGTCTTCCTCTAAAATCACTTCAAATAGAATAACTGAAGTCCATTGTGTCAAGAGAACTAGAAAAGCACATCATAAACAAAAAGATCTGCCTAATAAAAATCTCTAGAGAAAGAAACCCCTTCTCTATGAGACTAGACAGTAAGCGTTGCAGCTGTTCGTGTGTACACACACCCACACAGTAGTTTCCTAATAGCCTAAGAATCCAGAATTTCCCAAAATGTATACCCACATACAGTGATACATGACTAGTCTATTCTACCATTCATTGCCAAGTGAAAGCATCACAGACAGTATGAAAATGAGATTTGGACATGTTCCAATAAATTTTTATTTATACTACACCACTAAAATTTGAATTTCATAATTCATGTATCACAAAATACTTTAACTTTTTCAAAATATTTAAAATGTAAAAATCCAAAAGCTAGAACAATAATAGCTCACTGGGTAAGAGCAGGCGGGGGTTGCTCTTCTAGAGAACCTAGGTTTGATCCCCAGCTCACAAGTGTCTGTGACTCTAGTCCCAGAAGATCCTACACCCTCCCCTCACCTCCCAGATCAATGCATGCACAGGATGCACACACACACACAAACACCCATAAACATAATAAAATACTTGTTTCTTTTTTGTTGTTTTTTTCAAGACAAAGTTTCTCTGTATAACAGCCCTGGCTGTCCTGCAACTTGTTTTGTAGACCTGGCTAGCCTCCCAATTCACAGAGACCCACCTGCCTCTGCCTCCCCTGGAAATAAAAGCCTGTGTCACCAGGCCAGGCCATTTCTGTTTAAACTTTTAATGTAAATATCACTTTTAGGTCATAGGCCATACAACAAAACAGGGAGTGGACTACATTTAACCAAGTAAATAAAGGTTTCCAATCCTATTCTTAAATTATGTTCAAGAACAATTGTAGTTAACTAGTTTAATCTGTTAAATATTAGTTAATGTATATACTTATTCTAATCTACCAATAAAGGCAAGTTTTGAACAGTGTTGCCTTCCAAAACTTAGATGATTCAACCCAAAAACCTACGTAAAAACTTAAATCTACATAAAAACATAGCACAACACTTGAGAGTCTGTCAATATATTCAAGTAAACCCAGTTAATGTGTAAAAAGTAAAACCAAAACAAAAAACTACAACCTTGGCCATGACTTGGAGGGACTCCATTCCTTTAACTGATTTTCATGGGAAAACAGGGGTAAGTACATATTCAATCACAAATTACAGTAACAGATATCAAAGCCATGTTTTATGTGGCGGTAAAAGTATATAATCTACCTTTAATCTGACAAAAAGTAATAATAAGCTTGACAAAAGCCTGACAATCAAATCTCATCAAAAGGCCCCAAAATATAAAATTGATCCAACTGCCCAAAGAATCCCAAGTCAAACCATTCTACTGCCAATCTTTCACTAATGCAGTTAATTAGAAAGCTAGTATTTTGGTAATGTCTCCTGTAAAATCATTACTTCCTGATCTTCTTTCAGTAACTCACTGATAGTTGCCCAAGAATAACAAGTTGCTACACGAAACTCAATAACGTATTTACGATTTTAAAAATTATGAAAATTATTTCTATAAAAACCCCAGGGACGACTTCTCAGACATAACACAACTAAGGAGTCTGTTTCTCCAGAGATGGTGTGACTATGACTATGACCCCAGTACTCTAAATGCTGAGACAAGAAAATCTCAAGTTCACAGTCAGCCAGAGCAGCACAGTTAGAGCCTCAAAACAACCACCAAAAATGTACTATAGTTGATATATATACTAGAGCACAATAAAACTTTTTATTATTTGGCTAGTGGGAAAGCTTTCCCAGCCCCACATATGGTAAGGAAAAAAAAAAGCCATACATTTTGTGTACTTCTCTAATCAGCTTTAAATTGCTGGCTATCTTTTCTCAATTTTCTCCTTGGGGAAGAAACCCTGTTTAAGCTACCCAAAACAAATATTAGTATTATAACTGTAATATATACATACACATAAGCATCACCAATTGGAAATAAACTTACCTCAAACAACTGCAGCTTGTTCTTTGTGTGGCTTCAACAAAGTCCCAGCATCCTACTTTATCAGCTGTCTCCTCCTCACACAGGCCACTGGATGGAGCAGAATATTTCCTCCTAGAGTTTGAGTTACAAACTCCTTAGTATATTTCTATTAGAGCTGAAATTAATCTTTAATTTTAATTATTCATTCATTCATGCATTCATATTTATTTTTTGTTTTTCTTCATGACAGAGTTTCTGTGTAGCCCTGGCTGTCCTGGACTCAGTTTGTAAACCAGGCTGGAATCGAACACAGAGATCCGAATGCCTCTGCCTCTACCTTTCGACTGCTAGAATTAAATGCATATGTCATCACCACCCAGCTTAATCTTTAATTTTTTAAAATTATTTTTTCTGGTTTTATTCCATACTCTTAATTAACGGGCATGCAAGTTGTTTTAAATATCAAAATAGATATACAACTGAAAATAGTGTACATGCCTTTAATCTCAGCTCTTGGGAGGATAAGCACTGTGAATTTGAGGCCAGCATGGACTATATATTGAGTGCCAGGCTAGCCAAAACTACACAATGAAAGATAGAGAGACAGATAGATACAGACAGATAAATAGATGGATAGATAGGTGGGTCAGTAGATAGATAAGCAAATAGAAATAAAAATACATACTTGTTCTGTAATCTGTTCATATTACATTCTTGCCAGACTCTATCCACCACATGATTTGCTAATTTTCTGGGTATTTTCCCACCATGATGGCTAGTACTATCAGTGCTGAAGCCATCAGATACTGAAGAAAGTTTGACCCACTTCTGTGCAGATTGAGGATCAACTGAAAACAAACAAAAACAGAGGCTATCGAAAGGTAAAAACAAAATGAAAGTAACAAGTTGAAGTTTTGTTATTCGATTGCTTTGCTCTATCTGGTAATCTAGTGGCATTCTGAGGTCAAAAATTTTTTTTCTTTAATTGCAAAGAGCAGAGATATATAAGATATCTTGAATAAGAGATATATAAGGTCCTGGGTTTAATTCTCGGTACCATAAGCAAACATATGCATAAAATGTATGTTAGAGTGCACACGTATTATGTATATATATATATATATATATATATATATATATATATGAATGGTCTTAATTCTGAAAATGCAATGAATACATAGGAATAATAAGATACCAAGTCTGCAGCTTTTTCTCAAATAGTTCAAGAAAAGACCAATTTATAATCAATGTATACATACACAGAGCATAAAAAACAAAGGTGTAAATTTAGATGAGTTTTTACATTATACTTATAATTTTCCAGTAAGTTTTAACAATTTCAAAATAAAATTTTCTAGGTACTGCTGTACTCAAAAGAGCAGATCTGTAGCCAGAGCTGACTGATGAAGCAGCTAGTATAATACCTGTCTGGACTTCCTCAGGAGATGTAGGTGGAGTGAGAGTAACTGAAGACATAGCAGGATCTCTTGTGGAAGCAGGCACTTGATGGATACCCAAGCAAGAAGCTGAACAGTGAGAGGATCCCACAGAGCTAGGAGTAGGAATGTCTGACTGAGGGACTAGAACAAAGCATGCTGGGTAGATCATTCGGACACCCGCTGAAAACAAATAGATAAAAAAGGGGGGCAGGGGCGGGGGAGACACAATTAGCTACCACTATAGCAGTAGTTGAATTAATTTCATTAAAAAGCATTTCAGTAAAAGTTATCCTACTATTAAATTTATGTACATAAAGAGATCACTGTATCTGTCTCAGAGATAGCCAGGCACATGCTATGGCACACGTGTAGAGGGCAAACTCAGATGTCAGTCTGCACTTTGCACCTGGTTTGAGACAAGTTCCCCAGGCTACTGTCTATGCCATGCTAACTAACTAGTCTGTGAGCTTCCAGGCTACTATCTCAGCCTCCTATTCTGCCACACGAGTGCTGGGACTAGAGGAATGCACAGGGACTGTATTTGGGTTTCATGTAGATTCTGAATCAGACTTGTATAGCAAGTATGTACTTTAATTCAATAAGCTATATATTTTCTACTATAAATGATGCATTTTTAAATCTATGTACAGTTGATCAATGTGCACTGTATTATAAATTTTAATTTATAAATTTAATAAAGTTAACATAAACACTTAAGATCATAGACCATTTTATCTTCTTGCCTGTTTTAAAGTCTAATAAACATCTGTGCTGTTGTTTCTGTCATAACTATTCCAATAATAGATCATGAAAACAGCTTCAACTTTATAAAAAAAAAAAAAGCCACACATGGTGGTGTACATCTGCAACCCCAGGACTCAGGAGGTAGAACAGAGTGGAGTCCAAGGCCAACCTGGGTTAAAGGGCAAAATAGTCCCCAAAACCTAATAAGAACTCCAAAACAGCCATGGGGTAATCCTTCCATGAGACATTTTTATTATACTGCATTACTACAGTAACATAGATACTAATTCCAATTATACTTTGTCCACGCCTCCCATGTCTTTACACACTTGTCAGGCTTGACTGCATGCCACATCTTAGCAAAGTTAATATGCTTAGAGGGATCAGTGTGGTCTCTTTTACTTCTTGTCTCTGCTACATAATTAATATGCCCAGAAACAGACCACTTTGTTAACCTGCCCCTTGAATATGACATATGGACTAAAGCTAATCTGGAAAGAACTGACTTATGGAGAACACACAAATGCCAGAAGTTATTTAAGAATATTGTCTGTTAACTGAAAGTTTTATTAAATATTCAAGCACTATGCATAATACAGGCTGTCAATTTTTCTAGCCCCCACATAATTACTACTTCACTATTACTCTTTAACATGTAGACAACAGAGTATGTTCCTCTGTCCCAGTAACTCTGGCTTGGACAGGTAGCAGTCTTGTCTAATTTATTGTGAGCAAATGCACCACTCCTTTAGATCATCTTCATCTCAGCAGAAGCTCTAATGCACTTCTGTCGTTAGGCTTGACCCCTGTTATCCCTGTGTTTTCCTAAGAACACTGTGTCCCAGACACTTGGGTGCTTCCTTACCCTGGACTGTACAAGAACATACATACAGCCATGACAGCCAAGCTGCAGCCCTTATAGAAAGTGCAGAGAAAATAAGCAAGAAATAAATGTTTGGTATTGAATGCCAAGAGAGGTGTTTGTTATTTAGTAAAATCTAACTAAAATACACAGGATTCCCCTTCAGACTAATATCAGAATCCATACCAACAAGAACTTCCACTGCAGCCAAAGAATCATCTTCCCAATCCATATCTTCCTGTTTTTCTTCAGACATCTCCTTTAAACCACATGAAATAGGATAGAACTGTTTCCATTCACCAATTAATTTTTTCGTAACTGAATCAGACATCTTGAAAGCCTGTCCCGTGAGAGTGCCATTTAGACCAAATGGACTTAAGATAACTAGAAACCAAAGCAGATAGCCGGTAAGTAAAGATTTACAGCAAATAAAAGCATAATAAAGTGTTATAATGACGTAAGCCTAATAAAAAAGGAAATCCATTATCATCACTCCAAGAAAGCAAACTTACTATACATTTAAATATAAAATATAATGCTAAGATTTTGAAAATTGTTTAAAATATGCCTAACACAAAATCAAAATATAATCATATTTCAAAATGAACTGGGAATATTCACCTATCATTCAATTTATTCTGACTCTAAGCAACTTAAAGAAAAAAAATGTAGATAAATAAATCTAAATATGAAATACTGCCACATAAATTTTAAAACACACACACACACAAAACATTTAAAGTTAAAGAAGATACTTATAGTACTTAAAAAAGCAATCAGCAACCTTATAAAAACAACTTCTCTTGAGGTCAACAATTCATGATACAAATGACATTAAAAGTTCCCCTGGGTAGCTATGCTAAACACAGCTTATACACAAAGCCTTGAAATGATTAACATATCCATAATGTAATATGCTATTAAGAGAAAACACAGAAATGTTAAAATTCCCATTCATACAACTTTTAAATAATTTCACTAATGGTATTTATTTTGTTGTTTACTAATATAATTGCTAACATGAAAGTTTTAATCTCCAATACTGAATGAGATTAAGTAATGAAATGCCTATGACAATAAAATAATCTACCTTGAAACGGGCTATTAGATTGTTGAGCGAGGGCGACATGCTCTTCACTGAGAAGGTATACAGGTTGGTGTTGGTTAATTTCCACACTGGTACAAATATTGCTGTCTCCATGCAAGAAAAAGGTGAAAGAGCAGGACAAGTGTTCACTAATAAAGAAGGAAAAGTTATATTTTAGTGATGATTAATAGCAAAAAAATAATTTGCTTTGTTTTTAATGTTTCAATTTATTTTGAGACAGAAATCTACATATCTCAGGCTAGCCATAAAGTCACTACGTAGCCAAGGATGGCACTGAACATCTGACTGATCATCCTAACTCTATCCCGAGTGCTGGGATCACAAGCATGTGTGACCATGCTTTGTTTGTGATTCTGAATTATGGGAACATGAGATCTCATGCATGAAAGCCAAGCACTCTACTAAATGAACTACATTATCAACTCAACATGCTTTGCTTTATTAAGAAGTTATACCACAAAACTGAATGCATTAGCTCAGAAATCTTTATTATCTGTAGGGGGAGAGAAAGTATCCATATCAGCAAAGATAAAGGATTCACAACACTGTTTATAATGCAAATAGCTTTAAGAAACAAGTTAAAATAAGTTAGGTATACCACATATGCAATTATTATATGACCACAGAAATAAGACAAAAAAGCAAATTAAAAAAATAAATTCTCAGAGCTGAGGCACATGAGCTAGGTAGGAGAGATGGCCTATTTGTTTTGTTGAAACCTAGAAAATACATTCTCAAGGACACAGATATATTTTTAAATTAAAGGGTAAGAAAATCAAGAGGGAGAAAAGGGATTGGGGCAATATACACTAAGAATCTTTTTCCACACACCTGTCTTAAGCATCCATCTTAAAGCCAGTTCCTTAAATGACTCCAAACCAATATACAAGCATACTATACATACATACTATATATACACGTACTAGTCCTATTCAATATTTTTTAGGAAAAGTAAAGCATAAAGAATTATAGTAAAAGTTATACTATACTATACTGGCAACCAAATAAAAGTAGAAAATAGTAATAAAAAGGAAAAGACAGTGGTGGCACACACCTTTGATCCCAGCAGTCAGGAGGCAGGCGGATCTCTTTGAGTTCAAGGCCAGGTCTATAGATCGAGTTCTAGGGTAGCCAGGGCTACAAAGAGAAACCCTATCTTGAAAACCAAATTTAAAAAAAAAAAAAGTAGAAAGTAATAGAATTGAGAATTTCATCAGATAGCAGGAGTCAACAATGTCTAAAGCCAAAAGACACTGAACCTAAAAAGTGTTGTGGAAGTTACTGAGTAACTGCCAGAACCTGGTGTGAGGGTGAGTTACTGCACCAACTATTCACGGGTGTCACAGGTCCAACGTCTGACCCCTTTGTCACTGTGGCACTTGACTAGACTAGATTTTTCACTAATGAACACAATACAAAGCCAAAGCAGCTAACATAAAATTAATCTTGTCTTTAGCAATAACAATAAACAATGTCTGAAATTTATAAACTGGGGCCTACAATTATAAGATTCTCTGGAGCTATGGCATTAATTATGAGAAGAACTAAACAAGAAGCAAAAATAAAACCAGGCTTCTTATAGAAACAGAACTGAAGTTTTGGACTGGAAATATTTTTTATAATACTATTTGGTTCTATTTATATTACAATTTCTTTCAACTTTTCTGAAATTGTGAATTCTACAGATTATTGATCACTACACCTTTCTTACCTTGTAAGTTTGCTGTGCTTACATTTTGTGATTATCCCTGCTGTTTTTGAGATAGGTCTTAATAGCCTGGACTGGTCCCAAACTCCCAAATACCTGCTTTCTGGCCCCAAGTACTGTGATTACATTGATGTGCCACCACGCTCAGCTTAGTTTTCGTTCATATGTAATCACAGATATATCAGAATAATTAGAGATGTATTTAAAAAAAGAGATAACATAGGAGATTTCCATACCCGTCTGGCTTCCCAGGCTATTAGTATTTTTCAACAGCCACACTATATTTGTTAAAGTACTGACACTGAACTATTCATTATTTGGATTAACCACTTAAGCTTTTTTTTTTTTTTGATTAAGCATCTGATCCAAGATACAATATTTATGCACGTTTTTTTAAAAGATTTATTTTTATTTTATGGATATGGATATGGGATATTTTGGCCACACATGTGTCTGTGTATCACATGTATGCTGTGTCTTCAGAGGCCAATAGAGGGCATCTGATTCTCCTGGAACTGGAGTTACAGACAGCTGTAACCTGCCAGATGGTACTGGGAATTGACCCCAAGACTTCTGGAAAAGCAGTTAGTGCTCTTAACCACTGGGCAATCTCTCCAGGATTAATAGTTTTTAATACAGGGGGGAAAAGCTAAATTAAACTTGTTTTTCCTCTGATTACAATGCTTACTTTATTGGAATAGGTTTTGGCTGAGGAATTAGGAAGATTATATACAGATACTATGATAAAGGAATATAACCTTAGTCATTAAGCCAAGATATATAAAGAAACTTAATAGCTCTGACAGCTGTTCACCTCCAAAATATCCATTGCTAGTGCTCATTTAAAGCAAACACTCAATATTATTGAAGTTATCCAGCACTGCTGCTATCAGGTATCCTCTAGCAATAGTGAGGTTCCTGTGCTATCAAGAACATACTGAGCACAAGCCTATCCCCAAACAATTTTTTAAAATAATTGCACACACACACACACACACACACACACACACACACACGCAAACTCTACATTAAACAGTGCTGTATTCTCATCTATATGCAGTCCATATGAAGCATCTATGTGAGTGCAAATGTTATTCCTTCATTCAACAAATATTTTCTGTTAAGCACTATGGCACTATACTAAGGCATGAACTTAGTTATATTGGGTACTAGGTGACAAAAACAAGAAGATGCTACAAGAAGGCCTTAACATGAATAACTCTGTACTGAAAATAGCATTTTAATTCCTAAAAAGAGAACAGAGCCTGGATCCGAATCCCCCAGGCTGTTCTCATATCCCATGGTGACAGCCATCCACCTAGCTTCAAGATTCATCACTTCTCCCATTTCACCTCTACAGGTCTAGTCTTCCTGTGTTCTTTAAACAGGCCTGCCTTTGTAACTTCAGGTTTTGTCTTTTTCTTAAACCCTCTAAAGTTAGCCAGGCAGTGGTGGCGCACGCCTTTAATACCAGCACTCAGGAGGCAGAGGCAGAGGGATTTCTGAGTTCGAGGCTGGCCTGGTCTACAGAGTGAGTTCCAGGACAGTCAGGACTATACAGAGAAACCCTGTCTCGGAAAAAAAAAAACAAAAAAACAAAAAACAAAAAAAAAAAAAAAAAAAAAAACTAAACAAATAAAAAAAAAACCCTCTAAAGTCACCTTCTTTGGGACTCTGTTCAAATAACTTCTTCTAAGCAGGTACTTCACTAACAAATCTACACTGTTTCTAATCGCTCTTTTGAGGGGTAAGGGGTGTTTTTGCTAAAGGAAGTGTCACCATTGTATAAATACTTTAGTTTTATGTATTTCTCAGTTGGTCCAGAAGGTAACAATTAATGAAAGAGGAATTTGTCTTTTCTCTATATTGTGCCTACAATAAGTCTTTGACACAAAGCAATCTGGCACACTGATACAAACTAAATACTATAGAATAAAGTCAGTATCTGAACTTATTTATAACTAACCAAGTCTATTTTCGAATCTATCCTCCATATAATATCCTAAACTATTTTTCTTTGTTCCATCATTCCCAGTTTCTACCAATTCCTACGGATTTTAACTCTACATATTTGTAATTTATAGACCTACATGTCTTTTGGGGATGTTATTACCTGATAGGTATACTTTTTTGTTCTTTAAAATGTTTTACTATGCATCCCAGAGTGGCCAAAACTTGCTATGTAACCAAAGCTGGTTCAAATTCTGGAACATTTTGTCTTCCTTGGCCTCCTAAGGGTTGGGGTTACAGGGTGTACCACTACATCCAACTCTGTCTTTTAGAAAGGGATTATCAGGATCTCCTACATTCCCTCCTTGCTGTGGAATTCCCTCCTTCACAGTGTTGCCGGGGATCTTCCTAAAAACTAACCATGATCATTGGAGTTGGAAAGCTAAAATCATCACTGGTTTCTTAAAATGCTCAGGACTAAATCCAAAAGCATTAACATAGCTCTATAATACCCTTAGAATCTGATCCTCGACAAACCTTGTAAACCATGATATTTAACCCATAAAAACTCCTTTATTTGCCACACACTTGTCTCTACAACCTAATCAACTCAAAATTCCTTTAATTCCCTGCCAATTTATAAATACCTGGAAAAGAACGTTAACTTTAATATCAGTGTAAAATTTCATTATTGGTCCCCATTTATCACCTCCTTTATAAAAATTGTACTTTGTTAACTTCACAGTACCACTGTATGTGAGTGAGTACATGTGTGTACAAGTTAGTACATGTGGTCATCTGTGTTCATGTAAGTCAAAGTCAAGTATCTTCTTCAATTGCTCTCTACCTTATTTTTCAGACAGAATCATTTACTGAACCTAGAGATTGTATTTTGCTATCTGGCTGGTCAGCAAGCCCGGGGATCCTCAGGTCTCTGGACTCTTGCCCTGTGACGGTAGGCACACGGCACACAGCACCATACCTGGCTTTTTATGTGCTTAATGGGGAAGAGCAGCAAGCACTTCTATGACTGAGTCATCGCCACAATCCATTGAATAGCAAATTCTTCAATCTAGCAAGATAGTAATACTTCCAAAAATATTTGGAAGTATAAGCAATAACCTAAAACAGATATAGGTTCTTTAACTTGAAAGAGGGAGGGAGGGAGGGAGAGAAAAGAAAGAAAGGAAGAAAAGAAGGAGGTAGTTCGGTTGGCTGGCCATTTGGTTTGGAGATCTAATTATATACCTTATTATCTAAGGATTCTATAAACAATGAGGTTCTCCAAAATACTTCTTTCCACTCTGAATTTCACTTCTAAAAAGAAATATTAAATTAGGAAACTTACAATTACTTCTTTCAGCTCAGCAATTGTAGTGACATTGTGTTTCAACATAAAAAAGAGGCACTAATTGTGTCACCAAGGGTGAAACCTTTCTTAACAGGGGCCATGTGTCCCTCCCCTCAATACAAAACAAAAAGAAAGCATGAAGGCCATCTCTCCAACCCCACCAACCTATGTGCAATGAGCATCCGGCCAGTTCATTATTGTTTTTTGAAGATTTATTTATTTATTTATGTATAGTGGTACACTTTTGCTGTATTCACACACCAGAAAAGGGCATCAGATCTCATTATAGATGGTTGTGAGCCACCATGTGGTTGCTGGGAATTGAACTCAGGACCTCTGGAAGAGCAGTCAGTGCTCTTAATCACTGAGCCATCTCTCCAGGCTTTAACTCTCTTCTTAATTTACATTTTAATTAATGTAAATTTTTAAATTAAATTTTATTTAATTTTATTTGTGTGTGTGCTTCTAGGGGTCAGAGGACAACTGGGAGATGTAAGTTCCCCTTTTCCACATTAGTCTCTAAGACCAAACTCAAATCATTAGGCTTAATGGCATCTGCCTTTACCTGCTGAGTCATCTCTCTCTGTCCCCACTGAACTTTTAAATTAGAAAAAACACTGGCTTTCTGGTATAAAGTAATAAACTAGTCACCAAGGAATCTCTGTGAAAAGCTAATATTCCAAAGTCATGCAACACTGTGCCTACTTCCTACGGTTTATCTACAATACCCTGTTCACGAGCAGTTCATAATCCCAGCAAGGAAAGCCATCCTTCCCATACTGCTAGCAAATGACCCCAAAATACTCTTCATACTTCAATACAGTATGATTTACAAACCAAGCTTGTGTGTGATATTGGGGAGAAGTGATCTAAAATAGGATTCATAGTTTTAAAATTCTTATATTGAAAGCAATATTCTAGTCACAGAACATTACAGTACAGAGAATTGTAGGTTAGCAATTACATACTAAATTCAGAATGGCTTCTTTTAGAGAGAAATGTTATCATTTATAGTATCATCCCATGAGGCACCTACAATTAGCACTAAGGAAAATGAACAAATGTCTTAATTACAATGACAAGCCAAGGAACTTACACTGTTAAATACTCTAACGTAAAGATTACTGTTTGTTTTCTAGACGCTTACACTATTTATCAATGAGCCAAAAATCAGAGATAAATCCAACAACTGTGTCATAGAAATGTTCTTCAACTATATTATAAAATTAAAGAGTTTTGTTTGTTTTATGTATGTCATATGTGTATATATTCTATGAACATGTCATGACACACTTGTGGAAGTCAGAGGACAACTTGTAAGTGTCTGTGAGTTTTTCCTTCTCCCACATGCTTTCTAGGGATCAAACTGAGGTCATCAAGCTTGGTGGCCAAGCTTTACCTGCTAAGCTACCTCACAGGTCCCTCAAAGGTTATTTTCTAAAATGGAAGGAGGAAGAAGAGGAAGATGATGATGATAATGAAGACATACTCAAGATCAAAGAATTAATTCCCAGTACTTAGGAGAAGGAAGCAGAGAAATAAAATGGCAGCCTGGATACACAGTGAGAGAATAGCAAAGAAAGGAAAAAAAAACATGAAAGTTCGCTCTTCTCCTACAAGCTCAGACTAGCACGGAACTTGTCCTATAGGCTGAGATCTTCTGCTTTGACTTCTGCAGTACCAAGGTTACAGGGTAGCAGGTGTGTGCCTCCATAAATAATACATGCACATGCCTGTGTGTGCAGTGCTAGCAAGCAAATGATCTGTTTTCAGCATCTGTGTTAGGAAGCTATAGAAATAACAATCTTCCATTTTACTGGTAGAGAATTTGAGGCCCAAAGACGGTTATATGACTTGGTTGTGTTGTTCTGGTTGTTTGTTTGTTTTTATGTTGGCTCTCTGTGTAGCCCTTGCTGTCTTAGAGCTCACTATGTAAACCAGAATGGGCTTCAACTCAGAGATCTGCCTACCCCTGTCTCCCTAGTATTGGGATTTAAGGCACACGCCACCACACCAAGCTATGACATATTTTAAAATCAAAAACTTTGGGCTAGGGATGCAGCCCAGTTGTACAGCAGTAGTCTAGCACATGTGAACCCTGGTTTTGATCTCTAAGATTAATCTACTAATTTCACACATACACAAACACACATGTATACATTACAAAATCAAAGTACTGACTCAAAAACAGCAAAACATAGTAATCCTAACAATTAAAAATAGACAGAGTTGGGCATCTTTCCAGAGGCAATATATAAGCAGCCAATAAGAAACTATGCTCAATAGCAATAGTAATTAAGGAACTACAAATCAGAAACATAAGATACCACTTCACACCAACAAAAGTGGTTATTTAACAAACAATCAGTAAATAACAAGCATTGTTAAGGATGCAATGAGACTGAAACTCTTATATTGCCAATGAAAATGTAAAACACTATAGCCACAATGAGAAATAGTATGGCAATTTTTCAGATAATTAAATTTAAAATTGTCATAAAATGCAGCAATTTGACTTCTGAGAATAACCACAAGAATGAAAAACAGGGACCTGAGGAAATATTTGCACATTAGTGTTTACAACAAATAGTCAAAACATAGAAATGACTCAGATGCCAGTCAATGAGCAAGTACACAATACACTACATGTACAATGGGTTATTGTTTAGTCATAAAGAAAAAAAGAAAACCTCTCACATGCTACAATGTGGATAAAACTTGAAGGTATGCCAAGTGAAAGAAATGAGATACAAAATAGTAAATATTATATGCCTTCACTTATATGAGGTGCTTAAAACACTCATTAAAAGGCAAAAAAATGATTAATTTTGCTACATGCATTTTTATATTTTAAACTTAGTTATCTTAAATTCCCAGATTACTTTTACTCCATGAATTCAATAGTTTCCTAATTTTATTTTTCTAATTTTTTATTATTTATAATTTATTTCTTTATTGTTTTGGTTTTGAGGCAGAGTCTCACTCTATAGTTCTGGCTGTCCCAGAACTCTCTCTGTAGACCAGGCTGGCCTCAAACTCACAGAAATCCACCTTCCTCTGCTTCCGAGGGGCTGGGAAAGGCATATGCCGCTATGCCCAGCTAATAACTTTCAAATTTATACAGTAAGGTTAGCCCTTATAACAGACTCAGGTTAAAACATCAGTACCGGGCTGGAGAGATGGCTCAGTGGTTAAGAGCACTGACTGCTCTTCCAAAGGTCCTGAGTTCAAATCCCAGCAACCACATGGTGGCTCACAACCATCTGTAATGGGATCAGATGCCCTCTTCTGGTGTGTCTGAAGACAGCAGCAGTGTACTAACATAAAATAAATAAATAAATCTTAAAAAAAAAAAAAAATCAGTACCAGCAATAATTTGACTGACTGACTGACTGACCAGATTGATTGACTGATTGATTACAGGAGCTCGTGCAGCACAGGCTGACCTCAAACTCACTATGTAATCAACCATAAACTGTTGGTCCTCCTGCCTCCACCTCCGAAATCAGGGGCGGTACTACAAATTGAACTCAGGGCTTTGTGTTATTAGGCAACTTCTCCACTAACTACAGCCCCAGTCCTATTATCAATAATCTTTGGACATTTTCCAGGTCATTTCCATACTCAGACAACTTTGCAAGCCACCATTAATCAGCAATGCCCAACATTCTTAATGTATCTCCATGAACAAACTACATAGTTTAAAAACCCAAAGAATGAATCACTGAATCTTCTATTACTTCTACACATTTAGAGAACATGTTATTGAACATTATATAGTAAAGAATCCTTAGAAAACAATTACTCTATAAAGTTTGAAATCCTTAATACTTTCCTCTTGCTATTCTCTGCTTTTACTTACTACTACTCTTTAAAAAAAATGTAGGTGTATGAAATGAAATCGTCTGCCTAATAGGACTTACAAGTTCTCTTGTTTTGCTAGTAATCAGCTCCAACCCTTAGTCCTGTGTAGCACTGTGGAAAGGAGTTACTGAGCTGCTTGCTATGTACTTTACATTTCATTACATATAAAGCTAGAGAAATAGGTTGTCTTAAGATTTGCAGTCATTTATGGTAAACGCTTAACTCTGAACAGTGCCTTATCAGGCCTACTTAGGCCATACCCCCTTTACTTTCTTCCTCATTTCAGAAAAAAAAAGTCTCATTAGCATCTAAAGACAATCATGAAAAAGATTTGTTTGAGTCAATACTAAGAACAGTAGTAGAAAATAGCAGTAAGGGGAAAAAAATCAGTGAAAAAGGGAAAAGTCATTTTTAGGACTTAATTTTTCTCAAAATATTCCTGGAAAAGATGAAAACTTTAAAAGCTATACAAATCCTAATGATTATGCACCATAACAAAATACAGCAGGGTATAGGTATTATACCACCCAGCAAGATCAGACTCAATAAGAACAAATCAGTTTAGAAAAACTACAGAAGGGGGGAAATGGACAGTCTGAAGTAACTAAGCCTGACTGGGCAGACAGTGGATACCTTGGCACAAGAACCTTTGGGACTCTACCACACACAACTTAGGAAACAATTAGTTCCAGGAAGAGATCACCAGGTACTAGATAATAAGCAACCAACATTAGCAAGTTAAGTTTAAAGCTCTAGAATCTAGTTGTTGAACAATCACCATGTAATTATAATCATTTAGACTATGGCCAATCCAAATCATGCTGTGCTCTGATAAAATATACACTAGATTTCAAAGGCCTCACATACAAAATAATGTAAACTATCTCAGTGGTAGCATTTCTTATAGGTTTATGCTCTAAAACGTATATCAAGTGTATCAAACTAAGTGTAATATTCTTAAAATTAGTTTCACCTGATTTGGGCTTTAATTTTTATTTTGTGAGTGGGAGCCCACACACCCCCACACCCACACACACTCACACACTCACACATGTACCAGTCAAACACATCACCAAGCTCAATTAACAGTGTAACAGTTTACACTATGCATGTAGCTCAAGTCTATCTTGTTTCTTTATGCTACTCAAGAAGATACAAAGAAAAGAAACATAATTGTAAAGGAAACATAGTAATGTATGCCTACAGGTTCAGTTCAAGACCAGGCTTAACTACCTAAGCATAACACACTCTCAACAATCACAACACATAGCAGTACCTCTTACCTTGAACTCTTCAAAGATGGTAAGATATCCAAGGACAAAGATCATTGAAAACCTATTAACTGCTACCAATTCCTTTCCAGGAGAGTTACATGTCATGGGGCTTATTTTTAATTAATTTTGGAGATCAAGAGATAATGTAAAATGTGAAAGCCACATATAGGAGTAAACAGTTTTATTACATAATTTAAACATAAAGGCATATTCTTTTGCCTGCTGATTTAAAAAAAAAAAAAAAAACACTTGACCAAGTGCTTCTAAAAGCACTGTGTTATAAAGGCAACATCATCCAAAAAAGTTTCTACAATAATAGGAATGTCCCATCTCTGAACTATTATACAAAACAATAACCATTATATAGAATAAGCCTTTAAAATGTAGCATATGAAACTGAAGAAGTAACTTTTTTATTTTAATTTCAATGTATTTGATTTAAATAGCAGCAAGTTAGTGGCTCTCACAGTTAACACTACAGGAGTAAAACATCTTTAAGGGGAAAAAAAAGGATTATATTTCGGTATTTGACCCTAATGTTCTTTTCCTCTTTTTAAGGGTTAAGGGGTAGTTGTGGTACAGTAGGACTCATTATGTAGTCTGGACTGATCTTGAACTTGCAGCTTCAGTCTCTGGAGTGCTGGAATTACAGGCAGACATGTGCCACCATGCTCAGCTTTAATATTCTAATTAAAACAATGTACCACAAATGCTTGAGGTATTCCTCCCTTTCCTCACAAAACAAAAACCAAGAACATCTTATTCTTTGTGGATCAGGTTCTTTCCCAGGACACAAAAACACACTGAACCACATCTTGATCCTATCTCCTTTCTGTTATATCTGCCATGTTATCCTGTATTTATATGTGTCTCTGTGTGTGTGTATACACATGATTGTATGAATGTATATGCTCACAGGTATGTTTTGTAAAATATGTTGCCTTTTAAATTTGAGACTAAAGAATAACATATACAGAATAAAGATGTCAAAGCCTAACAAAATTAGCAATATTGTTTTCTTAAAAAGTTACATATCTATGACTGAATATATGGGATAAGATTATAGTATACAGGGCTGGAGAGATGGCTCTGCAGGTAAGAGCACTGACTGCTCTTTGGAAGGTCCTGAGTTCAATTCCCAGCAACCACGTGGTGGCTCACAACCATCCATAATGTGTCTAAAGACAGCTACAGTGTATTTAAATAAAATAATAATAAATAAAATCTTAAAAAAAAAGATTATAGTATACATTAAAATCAAAAAATAGACAGATATGGCAAATCCTGCATGTAAACCCAATATTCTGACCACTGAGGCATGACAAGTACCTCAAGTTCTAGATTAATCTAGGCTACACAGTTATTCCAGGCCAGTCTGAGCTACAAATTTTATAATATTACATATAATATTATCTACTACTTAGCAAACTCTCCCATGTCAATATACTCTGTAGATACATTAGTTGTCTCAAAAAAGAGATGTAGACCAATATCATTCTACCCTGTATATCTTCCTAGAAGCATTTAAAACTTGTTAAGTAAGGAGCTGGGGAAACTGGCTAAGTGGATAAAGATACTTGCCATCAAATCTGACAATAAGTTCTGTTCCCAGGAACCACATAACAGAACGTAACAAACTTCTAAAAGACATTCACTAACCTTCACAGATGTGCTATGTGGCACGTGAAGGCCATCACTCATGTACATAATACAGACACAAACACACACATGCACACGGAGGGGGGAAATATATGGATAAACAAATGTATTAATTAAAAAAAATGTTGAGCTAGTATAATGGGACCTACCTATAATACCAACTAGAAGAAAGGCAAGGTAGGAAGATCAAGTGCACCAAGAATCAATGGACAACACAATGAGACCTGGCTCAAAAGAAAAACAAAATCTTGCCAAACATACAAACTTAACTGCCCAATCAGCAAAATGGCTATAATAGATTCAACATGACAAAATGTTTAACAAAATACAACTCAATAATACTCTTACTCAAGACAGTCTTACTTGAATATAGTATCAAGCATCCCAAGTATAGAAAGTCACTGGTTCTACATCCAATTTGCTTATAATCTTACTAGCAAACCTAGTGACTAGCACAAAACCCATGTACGGCGAAGAACCCCTCAACTATTTAAAAAAAAAATAGTAGTTGTTCTTTATACAATTATCTAAATTTGATTCAATGGTAAAATTACTCATAAATGTAAGGGTTCTTTATACCTATCCTCAATGCATTAATAACTAGGTGACTCCATTTCTTGTCTTTCAATTCCTAGAAACTAGTAGACAAATTAACTCTGTCTATATCCAGAATATTAGAAAAGTATTATCTCCCTGGACTTATCATGTAGTACATGCCACAATTCCAACTACTCTAGAGGCTGACACAGGAAGATTACAAGTTTGAAGCCAACTTGGGCAACTTAGAAAGGTAGCCTCAAAATAAAAATACAACTAAATGCTAGAAATACAACTCAGTGGGGAGAGCACTTGCCTGGCATAATTTGATCCCTATTACCACAAAAGGGATGGGGAGACAGGGAGACACAAGACAGACAATATAGACAGAGACACAGACAGCTAGGTAGTGTGCATGTGTGTGTGCGCGCGTGTATGTTACATAAGCAAGTAAAGAGATCAGTGAAGAATGTCAGGTGTCTTACTCTACCACTCTCCATCTTAGGCCCTGAAATAGAATCTAGAGCTGGGCTGGTGCCAGCAAGTGTTAGGGATTCTCCTAGCTCCACCTCCCCACAGTGCTATGGTTATAGACCTGCTCTAAGCCATGCCCAGAGTGTTACAACAACAACAACTAAAAAAAAAAAGAGTTCACGAATTTAATGAGAGAATAAGGGTAGGGGGAGTTAGAGGGAGAAAAGAGAAGAAGGAAAAATGATATAATTATCTCAAAAAGTTAAAAACATATTTTCCCATAAAAAAAAAATCTGGTCAGGGAGTGGTGGCACACACCTTTAATCCCAGCACTTCAGAGGCAGAGACAGGATACCTAACGCTACACTAAAGAGTAAGACCCTATCTCTTGGGGAATATGGGGGCTAGAGACAGCTCAGAAGTTACGAACAGAAGTTACGAACACAAGCTGCTCTTGCAGAGGACCTGGGTTCCATCCCCACCTTCCACGTGGCAGCTCACTCACAGCCATCTTTAACTCCAGTTCCAAAGGATCCAAACCCCTCTCCTGGGTGTGCCAGACAGTGGGCACTCACATTCTATAATACATTTGAGACATTCACAAATACATACAAAACAAAAATAAATCTTTAAAAGTTAAATAGGCCAACCCTACACAAAACACAATCAGGTATCAGGAGTTCAAGGTCAGCCTAGTCTACAAATCAAGTTCTAAGCCAGTCAGGTCCACAAGGTGAGACGCTGCTCAAAAAACAACCCCCTCCCAAAAAAAAAAAAAAAGGTATATATAGCTCATTCACATTGCAAGAAAATTCTTAAAATGTATAAAGGAGAGAAGTAGTTACAAAAATTAAATATTTATAGTACTTTGTCAACATTAACTTCTGAATATGTCTGTAAAATATATTAACTATTATACATCTCAAAAAATTAGCAAACAACAACTATCAAAAGAGGAAAATAAGATAGCTTACCTTCTATTTATAGGTTTTTCATCTTTCTCATATGGCTTCACAAACCACTTGCCAATTCGTACAAAGTTTCGGTTCATTAAACATCGCTCCAACAGATTGTGAACTGCTTTGAAAAGCAAAGTACGGCATTCATAGGAAAGGCCATTCTCCCATACTCCATCTTCCTCTTCTAAAAAGAAAAACCAAGTAGAAAGGAAGTTAGTGAAACTACATCGTCTCAGGGAGAACTAAAATATGTGACAGATCAATTTCTATATCCACAGCTCTCTCCTTTACCTCAGAATGCAGAGCTGCAGTCTTTTTGATCTCTTGAACTGTGTGTGTGAGGATATGGGGTGGCTCTGTTTGTTTTTCGAGTGTCACTATTTAGACCTGGATGGCTGGAACCTGACAACAGCCCTGCCTCTACCTCCTGAGTACTGGGATAGCAATATGTACCACTACACTTAGTGTTAATGTATCTTTAAACATCAAAATATCAGGTTTCAAAGATATCCTACAAGACAGACAATGCCTAAGAGCTCTACAAAACTGCCTAAAAATTATTTTCCACAATGTAAAAGATAGCAACTGTATCATGAACATAAAGATTTGTTTTCTGTATTTAAAAAAAAAAAAAGGGTACTGACTTATATAACCTGGAAAATATTAAACATACCATATGATGCCTGTTTCTAAACTGGCTCACCTGTTACTTTGTCCTAATTCTTCTAATCATTTAACCTGAAGGGGAAGGGGCAGAAAGCCTATCAGTTAATAATTAAACTCAAAATATTTCATGACAATCAGCATTCTAATCTATGACTCAACTACAAAACTAAGTGACGAGTATAAAGGAGGCTGCTGCCGCTAAGTCTAACAAGCAATGTGTTAATTATCAAATAGATCTCATTTCAATGACTCACGTGATTATTCAATATAGGAGGAAATATAAAAACTTATATTTTAAAAGGTATTATCAGTCATAAGAAGTATTGCTCTTCACTAACTACATAGCCTCATATTTCCCACTAAATCTATTAGTCACTCCAGGTTAAGTTTCGGGGATGGGGAGTAGGGGACAAAAATCAATCACACAGCCTGGACACAGTTCAGAGAACAAAATTCACTCTTTTATCTATAACAAAACATTCAATAAGGGTAACAAATAATGACAGATACCACATCAGCAACTTACATTTTATTTTGTTAGCCCAAATATAATTAAGAATCATCTAATATTCTGTATCTTATATGACCTTTCCTTTGTCTTTCTTTTTAACCCAGTTGTCCTGGAGCTAACTACATAGACCAGGCTGGCCTTTAACTCTCAGAAACCCTCTTGTCTCAGTGTCCCAATACTATTACCCCTGGGATTGTATGCATGAGCTACCACTCCCAGCTATAAACACTGCCTACTTATGCACCATCATCGTTTTTCTTCTTGAGACAGGAGCTTGCTCTGAAGGCTAGCCTTCAATTCATGATCCTTCTATCTCAGCCTCTCAAGAGTTGTGGTTTCAGACCTATGACACCATGTCTTGCTCTCATTCAATTTTCAAATAAAACAAAAGGACAAATATTTCTCACTTCGCAAACTTACATGCTGAACAGAGAAAAATAACATTTACTATGATCTTTTGAATAAAAACAGAGATGCATTAAGAGTGATACTCAGTTTATATTCAGAATTCATTACAACGAATGGTCAGAGTAAACATTAACTAAAAACCATAATGAGAGTGGACTTTAACTGCATTGGAAACTGCCACTACAAAGGTTAACACTGATTTTATGTTGTTCTTTCAAGTGTTCTTTCCTAAATCATTGTCAGGCCTTTCAAAGCAACTAATAGTGGTCCTCTACAGAAAAACAAAGAAAAAACGGTAATACTCGCAGGCTAGAATAAAGTAATTTTAAGTAGGAAAACTTCACATTCAGTTACATTAGAGATCCTTATCTACTGCACTTAAAGCTAAAATGCTCATGGGTCTCATCTTATTATGAAGAGAGGAAAGGAGCTGGCACAGAGGTCTAGATCACAAGCATATGTGTGAACTGCTAAGAAGGAAAAAGAATCCATCTTTTGGCTTAATAAGGACTTCCGATTTCAAAGTCAAATAGCTTCATTAAAATTTGTGTCTCAAATTACATGACAATAATAGTCATATAATAATAATACTAACAGAAATACATGTGTTCATAATTCCAAAAGAAATATGCCAGGAACTGCTCCCAATTCTCCACCTGTTCAATGTCCTTTATTACCTTCATTCAAAACTCCCTACCTTCTAAACACAATGGCACTTATATTTGCATCATAGAAGTAGCCATTATCAAAATATATTGCCTAACTACTGCTAAGTTTTAAAAAGACATAGAATACAGTTACTTCTACACATATCTAAGCTACAAGTTATTATTCATTTAAATCAATTATTTTAGCTTAATTCAAATAAATTCATTTAAAACTTACAAATAATTTACCTCTTCCTTCAGTTTAAAACAAGTGTTAAGCACAAAGTTCCAATTCACTAAAAGCCCATTTTGAACGAATAACAGCTCAGCAAGCCTAACAACCTGGGTTTGAATCCCAGGACTCATTTGGTAAAGGCAAGAACAGACTTCCACAGATGTTCTCTGAACTCACATGTGTGCACTGAACTTGTATAGCCAAAGACATACACAGTAACAAAAATAAATATATATATAAATGTAATTTATATTTAAAAATGACTGTTTAGCAAATTATGAACTGCTTTGTGTTTAAAAACAAAAATCTTTAGAAAAGCAAAAGTTAGTTATTTATACATTTTTACATGTCCTAAAAAATAAGGTTTTATTTTTAAAAATCTATTTCAACTAAATCTAAGCTAAGAATACCAAATGTGGTTTAGATAACCAAGGCCAGCTAGACAGATCAGCGGGTAAAAGTGCTTGCTGACAAGCCTGATGACCTGAGTTTGATCCTCAGAACTTATACAAGATAGGAAAAAGAAACAACTCTACAAAGTTGTCTTCTGGCCTCCACATGTATGCAGTGCACGTTCCCCCCCACTCCCACCACCCCCACTTCTTTTTAAAGCAGTATTAATTTTCAAGGACTTATCTCATTGCTTTAGCTTTTATCTAGAGAAACTTAACATGAACATAATGCTTTCAGAAGGAGGCTCTTGTCCCAAAAGCTCATAATTTTCATTAGTACAAATAGGACTCATCCAAGGCAAAAAAATATCTGAAATACACCTTCATCTACTTGGTAACTGACCAAGTAACTATTTCCTTTTCATTGCTAATGAAATACTAACTCCTAATAAAATACCCAATGAAAAGTCTAAAGAAATTTGGGTTCTGTTTTGGGAAGAGTGTTACCTAGAAACAAAGTGTAGTGAATCAAGTTTCTAATACCCTGATGTTGTAAAAACAAAAATTATTTTCGACATACTGTACTCACAGACATAAACAGTGAAGGACTGAACTAACCACCCAAGACAAGCACTATGGGTCTCTTATCTTACACTAATTAAAAGCTCCCTGAATCAACACCAGCACTGGGACAAGGAAAGAGAGGAGGAGGGAACACATGGAAGCTTTAGCAGGTGCTTTAGAACTTAACCAGAGGCCAATGGAAAAAAGTCTGCTTAAAGCATTTAGATAAATGTTTTCCTCCTCTTTTATCTTTAATCCCCAGAGAAAACAAAGTTTCTATTCTGTTTTTAGTACTTTTCCATTACTACTGGTATTAGAACTCTTAACCATCAGTGATACTCAAAAAATTTTGCAAATTCTTTGTAGAATGCAACACTAAAGTTCAAATGTTAAAGCTGTATGTCTCACTAAGAACACAGATTACAGAAGTGCCAAAGGATGTGTCATAGCTCATCAAAATAATTATGAATTAGAAAAAATCAGTATCAAAAGCAAAAAAGGTGGTACAACCAATATTCAATATTTTCCTTAAAAATGACCTTTTAAAATATCTCCATGGTGATCAGCCAACTTTTAAAAAGGCATCTTTTCCCTATAATTTTGCTATAAACAGCTAAGATGTAACATATGCCAATGGATAAAGAATGACACAAAGATTAACATGTTAGAAAATAGTACAAATTTCTTGAAAAAAATCGAGACATCTAAATCAGTGTCTCTCTTAATGATTATTTCTCATTATAACTCATTAAATCAACAAATATCACTAACTGCCATAAGCTATTACATCATTCACTTAGGGCCAAAACTTGAAGATTTATTTAAAACAGTTTAGTGAGGTGACTGTTTTATCTGACATGACAATCTAAACAGTACCACTTTTCTTGCTCAGAAAAGGATACTACAGAGCACACACTTATTAAGACTAGACAGGGAAATGGGACACCACTTAGAAAGTTTAAAACAAAGATAGAAATAACTTTTCAGCTTGCTGCTTTTGTATCTATCAACTCTGTTAAAAGTTGCCCGTTAAAGTCCACTATAATTAATGTCCTCTGGTAAAAGCATCCAAGATTAAATCTATAACAATGACCAGTCAGGCAGTATGCATTATGAAATACTGCTACAATGAAAGTATCTGGGTATGTTGCTAAGCTCCCATATAGAGACCTGCAAAATCACAAAAAAAAGAACAAGTATTTTTAGCCTTGATTCAGCATGCTTTTACTTCAAGGAAACCAAAGTCTCATCAGAATCTACCTTATGATTTTTTTTTAAGATAATAATCTTGGAAGAGGGAGCAGTTTTGTTTTTAAGAATAAAAACCAATGGCTATAATAAAATTTTGAAATTTTAGGATAAAGAACTAAAAATACACAGAAATGCTGAAAGACACAACAATGAAATTAAAACAATCTTGCTTTTTAAAATAGCAAACTAACAGTATGTGTAAGCCAGCCAACCAATCATACCCACTGGAGACTTGACAGGAGCCAGTGAGCTGAGATTTTCCCACCACCTTTACATCTCTGTCATTCATTATCATACAACTACAAGACAACTTGAAAACCTGTAACCAGAAAGTTCTTCCTTAATTATTTTTCTACCAAAATAAATTAACATGGATTCAGCTATCCATTCTCCTAGAAATACAATAAAAACTCATATATTTGGCTTTGAAATTCAAACAAATGTCTTTCTGGGATGTTATACTTAAGCTAATACCAATGAGCACAAATCCTTATCCAAAAATCAATTACTTTGTGAAACAGCATCAGGAACCACTGACACAAAACAAGCAAAAATTCCAAGTGTGGAATACAGTTCACTTGATCTATGTTTTCTGTCTATACATTAGCTAAACTTAATGGTAACTCAGACATGTGCTAAATGGTATGAGGCAGAAGAGAAGGTAAAATTTAACATGCACTGCGAAACCTGACTAGACTCTAGACTCTTAGAACTGTCAAAATCATCAACAAGGAGCACGGAGTTTCCTCGAGAAACTGTCAAAGCCTAGAAGAGCAAAAAATAAGAGGGCAGGTGACTATCACCTAACAGCCTAGACCAGATTCTAAAACAACAGAGCTAGGTACAAATGAAGAAGCCCAAGTGAAGGAAATAAATATTTTAATATAACAATATTGATTTATGAGTTTTAAAAACTCCATCATTCAGATATAAATATTAAGAATAAAGAAATTTAAGTGAGAGATGTACAAGCACTCTCCACTCTATCCTGCCAAGATTTATGTAAATGTAAAAGTACCTCAAAGAAAATTATTCTTAAAAACAGCTGTAAATGAGACAGAGTAGATAAAGGGGCTACTCTGTGGTTTTGTTATTGAACACATCAGTGAAAAAAAAATAAAAAAGAACAGAGAATTCTAACCTTTACAAAAATCAATGCCTACCTTCTACTCCTACCCCCAATAAGAAGGGTAATATTACCATAATCACAAACATGTCAGTAACAAGAAGTAGTAGGTGTTGGACCAAAAACAGAGAGACACTGCCTGAGAAGACCTGGCTCAAGCCAAATTAACTAGCTGCTTAGTTACCACCTGGGTCCTTCCTGGTCCTCTGTCCTCACGGCCACACCTCCACTTGGAGCTCAGGACTGCCTCGTGCAGCTGATGCCACCCCTACTGTCCAGCTGCTCTCTTCTCAAGGGAGCTTAAAAGAAGGGAACCAAGTGCCACAGATGGGGAGAAATGAAAAGGGGGTTAGCTAGAGCAGAGAGGCGCACTAATTACCCCAAAAGGGAGGCAGACGGTGTCCCTGGAGCAAAAAAAAAAAGGCAAGATAAATATACTCCATCTGAAAAGACATATTAGTCTTTAAGATAGTCTGATTTAAGTAACATTCTAAAGTAAACGACAGGTTAAAAGAAGCTAAAACATTATATAAACACCACTGACTTTGTAAACTAAGAGCTCAGGGCTAGCTTTGAAACAGTAGACAAGTCCACATATGTTTGTGTTTACTCTTTGGGTCACTTCCACTTTGATAAAAAATATTTAGTTATTCAATCGCATTCAGCAGAATCTGACAGCAATAAAAATTTGATATCCAAAATTTATTTAGTATATTTAAAGATCAGTATCTGTATAGAGTGTAGGTATTGTCATTTTAAAATTATGCTAAAGGAAAGGAAAACTTTAAAACTCTAACCAAGCTGTGCTTGAGAACACACTACTGATGACATAAAATCCAGAAGAAAAATAGCTAAAGTGTTTTAACAACATACATTGTTAATTAACAACTCATATTCTATTTTAATAGACTTTTAATCTTCCAAACATTAGTATCACTATGGTAAAAACCAAACACTCTGTATTTCAACTTATCTTTGATTACACAAACTGTGTTCCACAGAAAGGTCTGTTCAAGGCTGTGCAGGGCAGCACGCACCTGTACCGCCAGCACTGGGCTGAGCCTGAGGAGGGCTTTGAACTCAAGGCCACACCATCAAACGCAGTGTCAAATAACAAGTGTATTCAGATGCTGTGCCAACTTGATCAAGAAGACTAAACCCTGTGAGTAGACTTAAGGTATTTATAAGCCTACATGACTTCTGGATTATATTTTATACAAAATAAAACAGATCCTACAATTCAAAACTATAAACCACAAAAACTAACTTTCATACACGAAAGCCTAAAGAGTAGGAGAGACGGCTGTAGAGTGAAAGCACTAGCCAGTCTCAGTTCGATTTCCAGAAGCCACACAAAAAAAAAATCAGATGTGGTGCATCTCTAATTCCAGCATCCCTACATTAAGATAGGGAACAGAGATAGGAAACAGAAACAGAGAGGGCCAGGCAGCCCAAAATAAGCTTCATAACAGCAAAAAAAAAAAAAAAAAAAAAAAATCAGAAAAACTCAAGAGCTGTCCTCTGACCTCTACACAACATGATGGCACACACATACCCACACATATAAATTTAACTGTCAAAAATTTGATCAAACTAGAACTTGTTTCCCCTAAATATATAAATCAAAGACACACTTATACTGAGTTTAAAATAAACATAATTTCAGTATTTTTCATAAAGGGCTATAGTTTCTTTCTAAAGTACATTTGGCCCTAAAAGACGAGAAAATAAAAAGAAAGTAATATTGATGTGCTCATAATAAACTATTTCTGTGCAGCCTTTCAGATTAATGACCTTTGTCCTTTAAGTTAATAATAAGGTGTTGGCATATGCATTTAATCCCAGCACTTGGGAGGCAGAGGCAGGTGGATTTCTGAGTTCAAGGCCAGCCTGGTCTACAGAGTTGAGTTTCAGGACAGCCAGGATTACATAGAGAAACCCTGTCTCGAAAAAACCAAAAAGTTAATAATAAGATGGCACTTGCCTTTAGTAATATATTTTTTGATGATGCCGTATCTGAAAGACACTCCCACCTACCCCCTAAAAAAATAGCATATGCCTCCCTGAGTTAATAATCATAAATAAAATAAAACCATACTTTTGAAAATATATGCCAAACAAAGTTAAATTTCTAGACCCGCCCACAGGGTCAGACAAAAAGAACATAGCAAAATAGACTCAAAGGTGAGTTACACTTGGCTTCAAAACTATTATATAACTGTGAAAAACACCATGCTTCCAGATTCCATTTTCTCAGGTTAATGAAAATGCTTTCCCTAGATACAAACTGCCTGTGGGAAATTAAGGAAGGAAGTCAGGCGGTAGAGGAAGAAACTCAGTCAAAGCTCAAGTCTCCTGTAATCTACAAGGCTAACTTAAGGAAACTAAAACAAGGATGGCCGACAGAAGAAGGCAACCCTCCTCCAGCTCACACTGACAAGGCAGTCCACCACAGCATAAGCACATTGGGAACAGTGTACAATATTGCCAAGGCACATTTAAAAAGGATGAAGTGCTTTCACCTGATAAGTCATGGTGAATAAGGTCAGCAAAATTGGGATCTTTACCCCACCAAAATAGCCACAATTCTCTTCTTCCAGGTCTTTGATCTCGCCGCCAAACACCAAGCACATCTGCCTTAAGGCATCGACTAAAACTGCTCAAAATGGGGTCTTCTTCTGTCACCGGAAACAGAATAGGAGCAGAAGTTGGGCCTTGCCATACATATCTTTTCCACTTAATTCCTGTCAAGTCGGCCTGAAGGAAAAGAAAGCAGAATATCTCTATTATTGTACATTCACTTAAATAAATATATTTCTTATTAAATATAGTAAGCATATTATTTATATATTTACATATTATTTATATATTTGTAGTTTATTATTTAACTTATATATGTATATATTTACATATATAAACATATATTCACTATAGTCCCTGATTTCATTAAAGCATCACTATTTTTAATGCATGCTTAAGAACCTAAAGACAATGACCAAAAGAAACAAACAAAAAAACACAACAGCAAATAATTCTAATGTCTTGACTGACAAGAACTTAAAAGAACACAAAACTGTTACATAAAATATCAAAGATGTCACTGAGTAGCAAGGCTATAATAAATGCAAAATATCCAGAGCTGACAGCATGAAACAATGCTGTTAAGCCTGCACAATAAGTCTATCTTTCCTCTCTGCCCTACATTCCTCTCTAACATGTCAGTCACATTTGTTCCTTGGTGAAGTGAAAAGTAAAGACCCTCATTCCAAGTTTGTAAGAAGTCATAGATCTAATGAAAAAAACAACGGAAATTTTTTCTGAAGGGAAAAAAAAAATCCTGTTAATTCTCCACAAGCACACATCTTCAGCAAAAGAACTATTCCAAGGAGCTGTCAGATTTGTGCTAATCTATCTTCAAAAAAACCCAAAGTGCCAAAAATAGATCCAGTTGGGGAAGACAGAAACGTTAAACCTGCTGTACATCTTACTCCTTGTGACGAGATGCTGATTAATGGGCACTGTCAAGAAAAGCAGCCTAATCTGTAAGGCACAGTACGTGAAAGGTCCCCATTTACCGCATCGTGAAAGCGAGTCAACAAAGGAAATTCAGTAATTCTTTATTCTAACTTAGTGACAGAAAGCATAAGGTGCCAAAACTGAAACTGCTGATACATGACTGGCAGTTCACGCCTGCCAGCTAGTTACGCTCCACCCACTTAATTCACTTACCTATGATAGACTGAATATTTCTCAGAGCACACGAAAAATGAAAAAGTCATTCCAACTTAAAGTCATTCAGGAAGCTCGGCTATCGTTTAATTCAGGACTAGATATTTGCAACAGTTGGTACTTTTGACAAAAGTCTTAACTATTGGGTGTTATCCGATTTGGGCCGACCTACAGACACATACTAGTACATCCCTAATTCCAGTTTCCCCAGACTTTTCAGTTCAATAAAAGGAACAGCCAGCTCAAAACATTCTTAAAACGTAAGCAAAACAGACAAATATAGAACGTTTAGTGCGAAACCACAGTACCTCCTCCACTTGCCCCTCCACTCTCACAAAAACATAATGTTCTAATAAAAGCAAGATGGCTAGAAATTGTCAAAATGGCAAAATGTTTTCAAAGTTTAAAAAGAAAACATATGAACTAGCATACACTGTTTTTACACAAAGATCTGAAGTCACCCATAAGGAAACTACCCCTGTGTTAGTTTAACTTATAAAACGAAGAGGATTTTAATACATAAGTTTGGGGGGGGGTCCTGTTTAAGAGAAGCCCACTTACAAGGGAGAAGCGTAAAGGCAGTTAAGTAGGGGCAATCGTGGAAAGTGTTCGATACAAGGGGCGGGGGGCGGGGGCGGGGGTAAGCAAGAAGCTCAGAAGAAAATATTACTATCCGGCTAGATAAGAAGCCCAAGTTTAGGACAAGACTACGATGGGGAAAAGAGTCCAAAACAAGACAGGAGGAGGGGAAAGATGAAAAAAGAAGGACAAGACTCTTCCCAGCAGAGCCCTGGCCGGTAGGTGAGCGGACGCTGCCTCCCGGGGCGGCCGCAGAGCCTCGGAGGAGGCCGACTCCGGCGGGGCCTAGCCGGGGGACACCGGCATCTGGATGCGACCCGGACCCCCTCCCCCACGGCCCAAGGGCGCACGGCCCGGCCCCCTCCCCCACCGCCCGCGGCCCCCGCACTCACCAGGCAGAAGAGGTTAGAGTGACAATCTTCCAGGCTGGCCCCGTTCGACACGAAGGAGGAACTCATCGTCCCTCACAGCAGCCGCCGCCGGCGCCACAACCCACCATCCGCCATTACCGCCGCCTCCGACCAGAGAGAGAAACACAGACACCGGGGAGGGCGGGGGGCGGTGGGGAGGAGGCCGCCGGGCCGCCCGCCCTCCCCGCCGCCCCCCGGCGCCGCCGCGGCCCCCGCCGCCCGGAGGCACCCAGCCGCCCGGGGCCGAGGCCGCAGGCGGGAGGGCCGCGCCGCGCTCGGCCGGCCGCCGGGACTGCGGAGCCCACGGACGCGCGTCCCTCTCCGGAGAGGCGGGGAAGGGATGTCTGTCCCTTCCACCAGAAAAAAAAAAAGATTTAAAAAAAGAAGAGAAAAAACGAAAAACAAACAAACAAAAAAAATAACAATCAGGTACACGATAAACAGTCAGAGCCGGAGTCCGAGCGGGCCGAGCCCTGAAGCCCGGAGGGTTCCCCGCGGCCCGGGGACGCCCGCGGAGGGGCGGGAAGGGCGAGGACCGGCAGAGCACCCGGGCCCCCGGCCCGGCAGCAGCGATGTCCTTAAGCCCAGAGTCTCCTCAGCGGCGGAGGTGGTGGCGGCGTCTGCGGGCTCAGTCCATTCTCCGGCTATGTCCTCGTGTTGTCCCTGGGCCAAGCCTGCCTAATGTCTGCTCTCCTGCCGCCTCACCGCCTGGACGCCGTAGTCTCCCCCATTTTGTGGGCCCAGCGGGCGGTGTTTTTCCCCCTTTAATCCGAATTCACGGGTTTTCCCTTCGCTTTAATGGCGGCCACAGGGACCAGCTCGCCCTCTCTGCTCGCCCATTGGCCGCCGTGAGGTCACGTGGGCCGGGCTCCGTAGGGAGGGGGGAGAGAGAAGGCGGTGAGGGAGGGCAGGGAAGCTTTCGGAGCCCCGGGGACCCGGCGGCCAGCTGGTGGCTACTAAGATGGCGCCATCTGCTGGATGCCCCGGTTAAGATGACCCGAGCCTTGGCCCTAGCTTTCTGCGGGCTGGGGAATGTGCAGCACAGGAAGGTTCACTTCAAAATCGAGAATTACTTGGAAATCAGTTTGAATTCTTTGGAAAAGAAAGTTGGCAAAAAAAGAAAGAGGAGAGAGAGAAATTCCAATGCCTTCTCGTTTATTCCATAAGGCCGCCGGGGCACATCGCAGAACTCTAGGGCTAGAGAATCAGAGCTGGATAGACATCAGCTCATTTAAGTTATAATAAAGAGGTAAAAATGAAACGATATGGCCTTGTGGTTAATAAACTAGGAATAAAGTCCTGCTGCTCAGGATTCGAAGCTGGAACCAGTCTTCTACCTCTTTGTGACTCAGTTTCCTCATCTGTAAAATAAGGGAAACAAATGTTATATTTGTTATATGATGCATTAATACACGCTAAGCACTAGCCTAGTGCCTGCAGCCGATAAGCAATATAAAGCATACATTACTATATTGCCATCCTTACTTTCTATGGTTATTTTGAGAAATAAGTGAACTCTGAGAGTGAAAATCATGAGAATTGATACTTTGTTTATATAGTTGTCCAGTGCCTTAAAAATGTTCTAACACACATTAGCTACTTGATATTTGAAAACTTAGAAATGAATAAGAAGAACCCACAAATGATGTAAAATTCCTTCCAAAACAATTATTCTGGGCTAGATTACTCTTCAGTGAAGAGTTCAAAACATTTTCCATAAGAACTTTAAAAGGATTCTAGAAGGAGATGAGGGAGGGATGGGGAAAGATTAAGAGTTAATGCTACCAGGTGTGGAGGCACAAGCTTTTAATCCTAGCTCTGGAGAGGCAGAGGCAGAGGCAGGGGCATCTCTGAGTTTGAAGCCATTCTGGTCTGCAGAGCAAGCGCCATGGTAGCAGAGGCTACATAGTAAATCCCTTGTTTCAAGAAGGAAAGAAAAAAGACAACAGTTAGGAGCTATCACAACTTTAAGCCATAATTAATCTCTTTAAAATAATAGACTCCTCTAGAGCACTTTTTTAGCCCAAAAATGAAAAGTATTCTTCACCCACCTATTTGTCCAGCTATGCTGATTAAGATCCTGAAGCTAAGCTGGGCATGGTGGTGCATGCCTGTAATCCCAGCACTTGGGAGGCAGAGGCAGGAGGATTTCTGAGTTCGAGGCCAGCCTGGGCTACAGAATGAGTTCCGGGACAGCCAGGGCTATACAGAGAAACCCCCGTCTTGAAAAAAACCAAATCCAAAAAAACAAAACAAAACAAACAAACAAGCAAAAAAAGATCCTGAAGCCAAAAACTTGCAGAAAAAAGTTCTGCCGCTTGCCAGTTGACCTTAGATTAAATCTGACCCTAAATCAAATTAGTTTATCATAAATCAAGGATAATAAGTAGTTTTCCCTAAAATGTCCAGTGAAATAATGTTGATCGTAAGTGCTTGTCCCAGTGCTTTCTTAATCACATGAATGTTAACCATTAAAATGATTTTTTTTAATGAATTGTTCATTTTATTTATTTATTTATTTATTTTTGGTTTTTCAAGACAGGGTTTCTCTCTGTAGTCCTGGCTGTCCTGGAACTCACTCTGTAGACCAGGCAGGCCTCAAAGTCAGAGATCTGCCTGTCTCTGTCTCGCAAGTGCTGGGATTAAAGGCGTGTACCACCACTGCCCAGCTAAAATGATTTTTTTTAATCATGACCAAGTGGTAGCACACATCTACAATCCCGTACTTGGGAGGCTAAGACAGGAAGACTGAGGGTTCAAGACCAGCCTCAGGTAGTTGCAAGACTTTTCCTCAAATAGAAACAAAAAATAATTGAGTATCTGCCTGTTCTTCAGGATTTCTGGAGAAGCAGTTCCTACAGAATAAGATAAAAGGTGGCTACCTGAATAAGGCAGGTGTCAACTGTGATGTACTAGGAGCACTGGAGGAGGGGTTTCCAAGTTGAGAGGGCGTCGTCAAGTAGGCAGCATTTGAAATCAGATTTGAAGGATAGAATGAATTCTTATAAAGCTCTTTGAAGCAGTTAAATCTTGTTAAGCCCAATTCAGATCCAAAGGCCACATATCAAAGTCAATTATACAACCAGGACTAATTCAATCCAGGAGCTCAAATCAACTAAGGTCGGCATCCTTTATAACTAAGTGCCAGCACCAGGAGTCAGGGACCCCAAGACCAAGTGAGGCAAAAGCTCCTTCCCTCACTCATCTCTCCTTCTCTGACAGAATCCTCATGCATCTGTTCCAGTCCTTCCCCAGCTTGAAATGGCCTCTCCCACTCCTTTTCTAAAGTATATCCATCTCCTTAGTTTTCCCTCCCCCTCCCCCTCCCCCTGCACCTCCTCTTCCCTTTCCCTTTTCCTTTCCCCTTTTCCTACCCCTCCCCCTTCCTCCTCCTCCCCCTCTCAGACACACATATACACATACCCATAATTCCTATACCTTAGGAATTCAGTGGCAGGTAGAATCTGCCTGAAATCTACCATGTAGGAAGTAACATTTGATTGAACTTTCATTTGAATGTCAATCTTCTCCAAAAGAGAGGAGAATCTGACAACAAAAAAGACTTCCCAAGAAGGAAAGAACTCTGAGACCAAGGGAGAGAGGGCAGAGGTGATAGCAGAGAGACTGAGAAAGGGAATGAAGAGAAACAGTGGAGAACGAAGATCCTCACAGAGAGAGGGATAGAAACCTAGGGAAAAGGGAGAAAATGGGGGCCAGCATCACTCCCAGAGAGCATCTTGGGAACCAACCACCTACATTGTGTTAAGATGACATTTTGTATGAGTTAAAGAGAAACAAAAATAGAAACTTTAAGAATAGTGATGTGTCAATGTAGGTTCATCAATTGCTTTTTATAAAAAGTATTTAAAAATGTAGTTTTACATACATATATATATATATATATGTATGTAAAACTACGAGAGGCTGAGGCAGGAGAATCATGAGCAAGCTTGAGACCTGCCTGAGCTACATAGCAAAACTTTGAATGATGAATGAATGAATGAATGAATGAATAAATAAATAAACCTTCAAGTTTTTCTCTATAATCTTTTTCTATATGGTTCAGATTACAATAGTATATTGTACAGTTTACATAGCACATACACAGTGTGTGTGTGTGTGTGTGTGTGTGTGTGTGTGTAAGGACATAAAAAATAAAATGGAGAAGATACTAGATATGACATCTGGACAGTTAGACGAAATAATATCAAAACTATTCCTTCTTGCCTCACAATTCTGATAAACTCATTTATAAGATAGGTATGTGAAATGGCACCAGTTATGAGAGTTGTTGCAATGACTAAGAAAGAGAGTAAAATACCTAACAGGAACCCAGTGAGGAATTTCAAAGTGACTTTGAGAGGTAGCTTTGGGTCAATAACTACTGGCTATCTTCTCTTTGAAATACAGATCTACTCAGTGATATTTGCATCCAAAACCATTCTGTAGCTCCTTTGGGCTTTCAGGAGCTCCATTCTGAATGGAATGGTGGAGGCTCTGGCCTGGGGACTCCTTACTTGATACAGAGAAGTCCAGGAAAGGGTGAACTTGACCTTAGGATTAATCCTCTATCCATGATTCTGGGGGGAAAAAAAAACAAGTCTAGAGTAGACCTAGCCAATAGAAATGAAACAAAGCCAAATAAATCCTATAATTTCAATTACTGTTTGTTAGACATATTAAAATCTCTGGCCAATATATCAGAAACTATATCATTTTATATGTAGTTCATGTAAAATATATTCATATAACTATTCCTTTTTTTAAATTTATTTTTAACTGAACCTTCCAAAATCCGTGTTTGTTTGCTCTTCTCAAAGAACATTCCAATTCAGACCAGCCACATTTCAAGGGCCCAATGGCTAAACGTGACTAATGCCCACTGGGTTGGGTAATACAAGTTTAGAGTCAAAAGCTGAAAGCAAAGAAGGAACCAATTAAGCCCTAGAGAGAGTGATCTTCAGCCTAGAGACAGTATTGATCTTTCTTAAGGTCATGTTAATGGTTTAATGTTGTACTTAATTCAATAGAAAGAAGGACTCAGAAGTGACACAGCGTCACAGTCAGGGAATGTGACTATACAAAGGTGGGGACAGAGCAAAGGAAATCAGCCAGCTGAGAAAAGAAGGAAACATTGTCTTTCCATCCATGAAAAACCTAAATTGCTACTTTTCTTGAAAATGTAACAATTATGCTCAGCCTCAAGTGTTCTATCAAATGTTTCATTTTAGCATGAACTTTGAAATCAACCCTTCCTAATTCCGTTACTTTGAAATTAGGTTAGCAAACCTTTATTAGCAAAATTGCAATGCTGTCTCCTCTCAGGTTTTTATTCCAGCCAAATTACCTGACTGACTGGACCTCCTGTTCTTACAAAGAAAGAGATTGGGCTAAATGCCCACTCCCATTAACACCTACTATGTGACAGACAGTACATATCAGACAGGGTTCTTGTAACTTTGCACCAAGCTTCTGAGATATTATATTATCCCACTTTTCTAGATTGAGATGTTGAGATCTAGAAATAGCTTCCCTGTGCCCACAGCAGCCCCTGAAACACGCTGAGGAGCCTAATATATCACAAGGGCTCTAGAGAAATGTCTTGGAGGGACAGTTGAAACTAAATCTTGAAGGATGAGTTGGGTTGAGCCAGGAAAGGTGGGGGAGGGGAAATCCCAGAAGAAGAAGGGGGAAAAAGAGAGGGGCTGGACAGTTTGGTTAGAGAAGAAATCCTGGGTCTTAATCATAAAGAGTTTGCTTTTTTTTTTTCCAGAAAAGATTAAATACGAATGTGACAAGCTAAGATTTGTTTTCAGAAACAAGCTGCCAGGAGACTTGTTGAGAGCATGGTGGCAGTTCAGGCAGGAAGAGGAGAGGAGAGGAGAGGCCTGACCTTAAGGTAAAAGAGCTTGTCCACAAACACCCTTTCTGTTTCTCACTTACCCCACCCCACGGCCGCCCCCCCCCCCCCATCACTTATCCCATCAGCAGGGAACCTGGGGAAATAGAGGAAATCTCTTGGCAAACTGCTGACCATGCTTTTCTTCCTTGAGGTGACTTTTTTTTCTGAGTGGCCAAAGTTAAAAGATAGGATGATTACAATTCTTTGAGCCTACTCTTCATGCAGGAGAAGAGGAGGAGGAAGAGGAGGATAAAGGAGAAGGAGAAGAAGAAGAAGGAAAAGAAGAAGGGAAGAAATATCAGGTAGGACTTTGGTCTTGCAGGATAATTAATTATTCCTGCCCAGATACAAATTAGTTTGTAATTTCATTATACTCTTTCCTCAAGAAAAAGTTCAAAAAAGTTCAAAATGTATGACAGTCAAGAAAAGTTTATTCTACAATCCCTTGGTTTTGCCACAAGCTTATAGGGCAGCTTATATGATAGTCACAGAAAGGAAGACACCTATTACAGCCTTTCAACTGCTGGCTTTGACATTCGTCCATTGGCTTCCCGTGCTCTGGTATTTACTAAGTGGTGTCATGGGGCAATGTACTACAGTGAATCAGAAGCAGACCAGACTCTTAAAATACTTATTATGTCTCACACAATAAACAGCTCTGCAATTGTGTTTCCAAATGGTTTAAATGGCCAAGGATCAAAGGTACTTAGAGAAGAGGGTTGCTACCCTAGGTACTGAAGAAGAAATAGCTCAAACTTTGTGTTTCTCTTAGGACTTCTCCACTGATGAATAAGACTTGGGCATGCCCTGTTTTTTTAGGATGAAGAATTTAGATAGTGTTCCTCCAGCTGGAGTTTGAGGGCAAAGTTCTGAAAAGTGCTATTGGGAATTTTATTGAAAGGGGGGGTTCTTGGTTGTGCTGATAATCTGCCCATTCTTCCTGGCTTCTACCTTCTCCTCTGCTCGGTGACAGACTGCTCCTTGCCAACAGAGAGCATCAGGCTCCCTCGCTAATTCCCTTGTGGTTTAACTTGGAATCAAGGGTTATGTGATGGTGCATGCCTGAAATCATGGCACCTGGAAGGTTGAAGCAGGAGGATCAGGAATTTAAGATCATCTTCAAGTACATAGCCAGTTTAAGGGGAGCCTGATCCACCTGAGATGATCTCAGAGGAGAAAAGAAAAGCCCCTCTGTGCTGCCTCTCGGCTGCCTTGGATCCTGACTGTACATGCATCCATCTGTTGGTTGTTGTTGTTGTTGTTGTTGTTGTTGTTGTATAGAAATGATATGGAAACATCCCAGCGTAGAACAAACATGGTATTATTATCTTGCATAGTTCCTGAGAGTTAGTAACGGAGGGTGGCTGGCTTAGCCAGGTGCTTCTAGCTCATATTCTCTCAGGAGGTCATCAAGACTTTAGTTAGAGCTAGAGTAGGGCTAAAGATCTCACTTCTGCGCTCGTGCCTACAGCCACTGGCAGCCACTGCTCCGCCCAGCTGTTTTCTGCCAAGTGGTCTTCTGAGATTATGCACAGCGTGCAGTTTATTTCTCCAACGGGGAGTAATCCAAGGTTGGGAGTGGGGGTAGGGGGTGAGAGAGAGACCCATATGGAAGCCACAGTCTTTCACAACCTAATCTCGGAAGTAGCATACCATCACTTCTGCCACCAGCTGTTGGTCACACAGACCCACTGTAGTAGCGAGTAGGAGGGATCCACACAAGGGTATGAATATCAGGAGGCAGAGATAACTAGAAATGAACTGTCTTAGAAACTAGCTGCTATCTTGGAGACTAGCTACTAGGCCCACCTTCTGGTCCCAAGTGATTCATGTCTGTTTTAAATGTAAAATGCATACACTCCCTCCACAAAGTCAACAAAACTATCATCTTATTATAGCATTAGCTTGTAGTCTAGCATCTCAGCATCTAAGTTCAGGCAGAATTGAGGCTCCTCGGATGAAGTTCCTTATGTACAACTCCTTGAGTACAGTTCCTGAATATCTGTGAAACAGAGAAAGTCACTGAGTCAAGAGTAACAATAATGGCTGGGCACATTCCTGTCCCAAAGTAGGAAAATGGCAGGTCACAGTGGTACACATCTGTGATACCAGCACTCAGGTGGAGGAAAAGGAAGGTAGCCTCAGAGTTTGAGGCCAGCCTAGGCTGTATGAGACCCTGTCTTAAACAAAACTTTTAAAAAAAAGATTTTTACTAACATTGTCCTCAAAACTGTTGTCCAAATTCCAAGTTCACATCTGAGTATAAGGATTTTGCTACAACAGAACACCAGTACAGAAAAGTCAGTCGTGCTACAAATTCTGTCTAGAAAGATACTTTGAGACTTGGTAGCATTTCAAACAACAATTGTTAATTATTTCATACAATTTCTGAGGACTGGGAATCTAAGACATGAGTTGGCCAAGCGGTTCTAAATGAGAGTTTCTCACAAGCTTGCATCAGACATGGGCAGATTACACAATACAGTCATATACCCAAATATCACTCAGTAACCTCTAATATGTACAATTATTAGTTATGTATTAATAATTTTGTTCCTGTGTCAGTTAGGGCTATGGTTATCTCAAGGTTCAATTAGGGATGAGACTCTTCTTACCCAAAGCAAACAAAAACAAGAATATGTCCATATCTGGTATATTCCTGGTGTAGGCTTTCTGAATGAATCACCCTCCTTTTCCAACTCCCTTACTCCTTCCATTCCTGGAAGTGGCATCTTCCTCAAGCCATACACATTTGAATTTGCTACCATTCAAATGCCTCCTGTGGCTTGTTTTTTAAGGCATTTACAATTGTGAGTGTGTGTAGGGTCATGTGTGAGTGTATATGTGTCTGAGTATGTATGTGTGTGAGTACATGTGTGTGTAAGTGCACGTGTGTATTAATAAAGTCCCTGAAATAGATGTCACCTTTTCTTCTGGATCCTGACTAATCCAAGTAAGTCTTATTGAGTTGAACAGATTTCTTTACCGAAGAACTCCTTGGGACTTTTGAATATGCTAATGTGCGCTATCAATCTCCCAGAGGATTCTAGGGCATGCAGCATTCTCCAGCTCCTTTGATCACAAACCCTGTTTTTGTGTTTTGCTTTCACATATATCACAGCTAGCATGAAAAAAGGATGAACAAGAAACATCACAGTCTAGTTTGGCTGAAGCAATGAGCATGTAAGGAAAATAGCAATATACATACATACATACATACAAACATACATACACACACCCATACATACATATATACATACATATGTGTAAAACAACAGTGATAGAGGCTGAGTCACACAGGGCAAGGTATTTGAGGACCCTGGTCCTAAGGTCTTGGGAGTCATTGAAGCTTGCCCACTGCTAGGTGAAAAGTTAGAATTACTTACCTAAATTACTTAATTATAGCAATACACTTTCTTTTTTAACTGTAACCATGGTTACTTTGCACAACTAGCAAAACGGAGAAATTATGCTCTCAACATTTTGCTTTTTATTACCTTTACCTCGGGTTCAGCAGGTTGGAAGACACGAGGCCCACGCTTCAGGAGCTCTGCAGTGTTTGCATTATGTCTTCAGTATGGTAGGATTTTCTTAAAATAGAAAGATCCTCAGGGGAAAAATGAAATGTTTTGGCATGCCCCTCTAAAACAGCCTTCTTAGATGGGTCAAAAGAGAGAAGACTTCTTTTAACCAGAGCTGACAATTTAAAAAGGACCACAGAAGTCAAACTCTGGGTAACTGAGTCCATATTAGAAAAAGAACAAACATCTTGTTTGTAAAAGCAATGTTTAAATGGTTTCATGAAAGGGCTGGGAGTGTGGCTCAGCAGCAGAGGACATACTTAGTGTCCAAGAAATCCTGAGTTCAATCCTAAGCAGGAAGGGAAAGAGGGAGAGAAGGAGAGAGGGAGAGAAGGAGAAAGGGAGAGAAGGAGAGAGGGAGAGAAGGGGAGAGGGAGAAGCTGGACATTCTGGTTTATGTCTTTGATCCCAGCACTCAAAGAGCTAAGGCAGCAAGATTACTGCAAGGTTGAGTCCAGTCAGAGCTGGCTGCACAGGTAGTTCTAGAGTGAGAAAAAAAAGGAAAGAAAAAAAAGAAAAGTAGCTTGCATATTAGTTTTCTATACCCTAAAATAAATTACCTCAAAACTTTATGGCTCACACAATGAACATTATCTCTCATACTTTCTTTGGCTGAACAGCTCTAGGGAAAGTTTCAGTTATAACGCTGGCTTGATTTCTGGCTGGCAGGACCTCTTCCCATGGGGCTCAGTTACATGGATGTCAGGTTGATTCTGGCAGCTCATTGAAGGCCTTAGTTTCTCTTCACGCGGGTCTGGATTGAGGAAGTTTTTGCTTCCATGGCGTCTAAATTTCACAAAGAGACCATGGCAGAATCTCCAATGGGCCCCCTTATCTAGTGTCAGAAGTCCATCATTGTTGTAATCACTCAAGTCAGGTTTGACTTAACATCCTTGCCCATGACAGGAGGGTTGTTCTCAGTTTCGGTTGATGTTGAAGCTCAGGACTGCATCATGACTTTCTTTCATTCTTTCTTTCTTGCTTGCTTGCTTTTTCAATGTCTTTTTGCTTATAATCCTTTCAACCAACGTCCTTGCAAAAGAATTCTACCTTGAGTAGTTAAATCAAGTATGCCATACTTAAAGCATCATATCATCTGGCCCTATTTTAAAGTGTTTTATGGGCCAGCAAGATGGCACAGTCAGTGGGTAAAAGCACTTGTGGATGTCAATGTGTGAGACTTAGTTTTAATTGTCTGGCTTTTAGTTTGGTTGGTTGGATGGTTGGTTGGTTGGTTTGGTTAGGTTAGGTTAGGTTAGGTTAGGTTAGGTTAGGTTAGGTTTGGTTTGGTTTGGTTTGGTTTGGTTTGGTTTGGCTTGGTTTTTTGAGACAGGGTTTCTTGTGTAACAGCCCTGGTTGTTCTGGAACTCTCTTTTGTAAAGCAGGCTGGCCTCAAACTCACAGAGATCTACCTGCTCTACTTCTCGACTGGGACTGAAGGCATGCACTGCCATACCTGACTAGGTTTAATTGTCAAACTGACATAATCTAGATCATCTGGGAAGAGAGTAAGGGATTGCCTGGATCGGGTTGGCCTTTGAGCATATCTATGGAAATTATCTAAAGTTTGGAACTCTGGGCTTGCAAATCCATTGCATGCCGGAAGTAGAGCTTAATTCTAGTGGGAATTTAGAAGACAGTAATGCTGAAAAAAAATGTGAACGGTATAGGTCTGACTCATGAAGTTTCAGCAAGGAACATGGACTCTGTTGGAGACTGGACTAGGACTCACTCATACAAATCCTTTTCTTTCTGAGACAAGGTCTCACTATGTAGCCTTGGCTGGCCTGAAACTCACCATGCCTGCCTCTAGCCCCAAGCACTGGGATTCAAGGCATTTCTGTGACCTTTTTTTTTCCTTGTCAAGAATCTGGGCTGCATTCTTCCTGAGTTTTATGCAGGAATGAGGTTAAGTTTAAAGGTAATAGGCTGTAACCTGAAACTGGGAGCTAAAATAAGCCTTTTCTTGCTCTAACATGCTTTTGTCAGGATGTTTTATCACAGCAACAGGAAATGAAACAAGATACCACAGAAGCCTAATGGCCTGAGTTCAATCCCCAAACCAACACAGAAGACCTTACCCTGTGCTCCAAGCAACCCTACATCAGGATGGAAGGCAGAGACATGAGAATCACCCAAGGCTCACAGTCCAGTACTGAAGTACACAGTACCATAGAAATAAAAAGAGAGACCCTGTCTTGACCAGGTAGAAGGAAAGAGCTGACTTTCACAGGCTGTCCTCTTAGACACACACACACACAGCCCCCAAATATATATTGAATTAGTTGCTTTTCTGTTGCTATGATTTGGGGGGAAAAAAAAGAGCACAAGGCCCTTGGGTTAATTCCCAGTACTGAAAAAAAAAAGTTTGTTTTCATTTTTAAAGACAGTTAATACACATTATTAGTATTGGCTCGTTTTCTATCTTTGTGAAGCTCAAAATGATGATTCATGATGGGACAACGCCTATCCTAATATGATGGAATCTCATGTAGTTACCAAAAATGACAAGAATGTGGTTTGTGTGCCTGCGCAGCTACGTGTATGCAGAGTGATGGAAATGGTGAGATGGTGCTGGTGAGATGCCCTGCAGGTAAAAGAACTTGCCTGGTGTCCATCCAACATCCTTCCTGCTGAGAGGCCCCAAGGTTTGCCCATCTGGGTGAGGGCCTGCGCTGAGGTACAGAGGAGATTCCTGCCTGCTCAGGCTCCTCCCCTCTGATTCTGATGAATCCTCCCTTCCCTTAATTAAAGTCTCTTCCTACCCCTTTGGGACTGCATGAGAGGAGAAAATAAAGAACTTGCCACCAAATCTAATGACTTGAGTTTGATCCCAGGGACCCAAACAGGAGAGAATCATCTCCAGCAAGTTGTCATCTGACCCCCACATGCACTGCTGTAGTACGTGCCCAGCTCCAACTAAATGATTTGTAATTTTAAAGTTATTTTCATAAGGCTGAAAAGTGGTACATTGAGTCTGACTTTCCCTGTGCACTAAGACACCCCCCCAATCTCTCATAAAGGGCTTTATGAAGATGGTCTCTTATATAGGAAGAATAGCCTGAGATGGAAGACAGATAAATTCTGGCATACACTTACTAAGCACAGCAACTAAAGATAAAACTGAACTTAACATTTCTTTTGGAAATCCATTACATTAGTGTCCCCCAACCTCACCCCACCCAATGGACCTCACCTCTTGGCACTTAAGAAACCCAAGTGAGACCTGTAGGACATCCCAACAGAACACCCAAGGGCCAACCCATATAACCCTGAGAAATTCAAACAAACTTAAGCCACTAAGTTTTAGAATGGTTTTCACTAAGTAGAGCTAGACAACCAAATTACTTATAAAGACTCTGGTTGGTTTGCAATCATATTAGACACTATTAGATCAAAAACACCAGAATGCTACCTTAACCTGCAGGCATCCCGTTTCCCACCACACTCTTATCCTCACTTCCTAATCTCACCAAGTCAGGGACATAGAAACTAAGAACACTGACCTCCAAGAAGGCAAATGGATGCCCACAAGTCAGGCTTCACACTGCAACTGAGAAAAGGCCAGGGTTCAGATGCCAAGGCTATCCACGGCAGAGAGGGGGAGAGAGAGACAGAGAGAGAGAGAAAGAGGCAGAGACAGAGAGACAGAGAGACAGAGAGAGACAGAGATAGAGAGACAGAGACAGAGGAAAGACATAGACAGAAACAGAGAGAGACAGAGAGAAACAGAAGAGAGAGACAGAGAAAGAGAAACAGAAGAGAGAGACAGAGGAGAGAAAGAGAGACAGAGATAAAGACAGAACAATGGAGAGACAGAGAGACAGAGAATTTGTACAATGACCCTTGTACAAATCATCTTATTGAACCTTCACTGTATCTAAAAGATTAATATTTTTCTTCCCATATTACCCATGGGAGGAAAAAAAGAGATGTTGAATAACTTGTTCAAAGCCATGCAATAATTACTTACTATTATAGGGATAGGGTGAGGGAGTCACCTGTCACCAATAAGGAGAGACGGTTTCTGAGCAAGGCACATTATGAAGTCACAGCACCTTGGCTGTTTTTGGTTTAAATGAAAACCAAAATTGAATGAAACCTCTGGGCCGTTAGAGGCACCCAAGGAAGCAAGGCCCAGGGCTGCTCTTTCTTGTGGTTAGACTATGGAACAGGTGGGAGGAAGCCCTCTCCCCACTCCAGCAGAGAAGTGGCTACACACCAGAAGTGGCTGACGAAGTCAGTCAGTGAAGAGCTTCTCAGAAGTACATGTGAGCTCCTCCTCCCTGTCCCCATCCTTGAGAGATACAGAAGGGACCCAAGGTGGCCCTGGTATCCTATGGTGTACTGCTGCTGACTTCCAAGTGTGCCGCCCAGTCAAGAGTTTCTGGAGAAATGTGTGTTGCACAAACATCAGATCTTTGACAGAAAACTCTGTCTGTTCCACCCCCATCCTCTCCATTCAAGTTCCCAGAAGTTCGCAGTTATGCTTAAAGGAAGTTTCCAGACAAGGCTGATTCAGCATTGCTTGTCAGGAAGATGAGACGATTTTGTTCTGTTCTGTATTTTTCAGGTTTTCTTAAAGCTGGCTGACCATTGTCATCCTACCCCAGGCTGGTGCATGAAGGCAAGCTGCAAACTAAAGACCAGTTTCCATTCTATTAACATGTGCATGTGCGTGTGTGTGTGTGTGTGTGTGTGTGTGTGTGTGTGTGTGTGGGTGTGCGTGTGCGTGTGTGTTTCATTTGTGGATCTTCTTCTCCCTGGATTCAAAGCCACCTATGCCAACTTGCTACGTGTATCTTTTCCTCTATTTTGTAACCCTACACTTCTCCCCACTGTATTTTCCTTTAGCTCTTTTGGTCCTTGACCTGTTACCCAGAATTGTGGTTTACTAACTCCTCTGACTTGGTATCTCATTTCTACTTTGCCAAGACACACTTCATAGAAAGTCCTAAGTTCTTTTGTGCTTTTTTTTAAAGTTGCTTTTTTGTTTGTTTGTTTGTTTGTTTGTTTGGTTTTTAGGATTTGGTTTTTTCAAGACAGGGTTTCTCTCTATAGCCCTGGCTGTCCTGGAACTCACTCTGTAGACCAGGCTGGCCTCGAACTCAGAAATCCACCTGCCTCTGCCTCCCAGAGTGCTGGGATTACAGGTGTGCACCACCACCGCCCGGCTAAGTTGCTTTTTGAGATAGCATTTCTCTTTGTAGTCATGGACCTTACTCTGTAAACCAGGCTGGCCTCAGGTTCACAGAGATCTGCCTGCCTCCTGCCTCTGCCTCCTGGGAGCTGGTACTAAAGGCAAGTACACCACCACCAAGCTAAGTCCAAAGTTCTTGAAGTATAGAATTCCATCAGGGTGGCATACACTGTCCAAGTCCTATGTGTAGGGAAGAAATTAGCAGGAAAAAGTGGCAAAGCCAGAAATGAGGGCACACACCCGAAATCCCAGCGTTTGAGAGACTAATGGAGTAAGAAGATCGTAAATCAAAGATCAGCATAGGCTCTGTAACAAAACCCAATGAAACAAACAAACAAACAAACAAAAAACCCAAAACAACCCCCCCACACACACAACTCTTAATCCCAAAGGCAGAATAGAAGGAAGGATTACTCTTTAAAAAACATTACTTATACATTTTCATGAATGTTTTGCCTACATGTATGTCTATGGACCATGTGCATGTCTGGTGCCCATGGAAGTCAGAAGAAGGCATAGAATCCACCAAGACTGCAATGAAAGACTGTTGTGAGCCACCCTGTGAGTGCTGGGAACTGAACCTCTGCTCTCTGGGAGGGTAGTCCGTGACTGTAACCACTGAGTGGAAGGATCACTTTTAAACTGGCAGAGACTGCTGACCACATTTCTCCCTGCCTGCCTCTGTACCCCTTTCCTGCTAGTTCCAGGAAATTTATATTGTATATAATCTCTAGACTTTTAGGTGGCTCACACATGTAATCCCAGCACTCAGGAGGAAGCAAGACAAGGAATTCAAGGTCATCTACACTTAACACTAGCCTGGGCTACTATGACACCCTATTTCACTCCTTCTGAACAAACAAACAAACAAAAACACAACAAAGAAAAAAGCCAGGCATGGTGCTGCATGCCTGTAAATCCTAGCTCTTGGGAGGTAGAGTCAAGAAGGTGAAGAATTTAGGAAGGATCGGGATTTCAGAACCAGCTTCATCTATGCAGTAAATCTGAGGCCAACCTAGGCTACATGAGACACTGTCTCAAAAAAAAAAAAAAAAAAAAAAAAAAACCAAAAAAACTTCTTGGTTACAACTTTGGAAAACCATTTGGCAGTGTCTACTAAAACTGAACATATGCATATACTTTTTACCCAAGAATTCTACTCCAAGATTCAGACCCAACCAAAATGCACACATATGTTCATCAAAAGACATGCACAAGAATGTTCACAGCAAGAGTTAGCATAAAACTAGCTAAAAACGAGAAACAGCCCAAACGTCCAAAAACAGTGGAGTGGATAAAGAGTAATGTATTCAGACAATGAAATATACAACAAGGGGTGGGGAAGTATGGCAGTGTACAATGTGGCAGAATCTTACAAATGTAATAATAAACTAGAAAGAATACAGAGCGTACACTATTTGTATGAAATTTCAAAGCAGGCAAAAATGAATCATCAGGAGTCAGAAAAGCAGATATTATATGGGGAGGAGAAGCCAGGTCAGGGTGTGGAAGGGTTGCATGCAAGTGGCATCCTCTTTCTTGATCTGGGGACTGACTTGAACAAGTGTGATCACTTTGGCAAAATTCCTCCCTCTGTAAAGTTGTGGTTGGTATGCTCGGTATACAAGAAAAAGCAAAAGACAGGAAGAAACTCCTTGCTTGCTTTCTCTTAAGACTGTAGTAGAGGACAGTCACGTTTAGTGTTGGATAAATGAATTTTCTTGTGTTCCCATTTGTCATTTGGAGAAGCACAGGCAACCTGTCCTGAGTCCTATGCTACAGGCATTTCCTGACCAACTCTGCAAGTAGAAATTACAGTGTGGGGAGGATATGGCGGACTGGTGGCGTGGTTCACACAACTCACACAACTTAGGTCTCTGCCTCTTGGTTCCAAGGTCGAATTAAAGGAACATCACCTCCAAGAAGGATTCCGGATGTAACTGGTTGTAAACAACCAGTTATCAGGATGAGAGTTCACAAACAGCAGAATGCAGTCAAGTGTTGAACCTGGAATGAACAAGAGGATTACCTCAGTGAACTGCCTAACCAAACTGAGCGGACTGAGCAGCGAATAACAGTGGGATAAAGCAGACACCCTCGGGGCAAAGCAGGTGATGGACAGAAAACGAGGCCTGGAAATTAGGAGTCATGGGCTTTCTATAGATTCTATGGTATAGAACATGCTTTACTCTGTAAATTAGGAGAGAGCTGGCAAAGGGCCAGGCCATGATAGAGGAAGAAAAGGTCACACCTTTAATTGTAGAACTCGGGAGGCAGCGCCAGGTGGACCACTGAGTTCAAGGGCAGCCTGGTCTACAGAGAGTTCCAGGATAGCTAGGGCTACAGAGAAACCCTGTCGTGGGGTGGGGGGGATATATACTTTTTCTATTACTCAATTGTTTATTTTAATTCACTGTTTTGGTGACATCCCCACTTACATCCTAAATCCAAACTCAGATTCTAGGATTTTGGCTCCTAGAAGTCTGTCCAGTTCCTATGATTTAGGTAGCCATCATTGTCTTAGGTGAGACATTCTACACTGCGGGCTACAGAATCCCTGCCCCAACCTTTACAGCTCAGCCACATGCTTCCCCCATAAGTCCAACGGTGTGGGGATCCTGTATAGACGGAATGACAGTGACTGGAAAGACAAGTTTGTCAGAGGTGGTGATCATGACTGTGCTCCTAGAGCCCCCACGCCCAGCCTCTGCCTCTTCCTGCTCCATCCTCTGTCAGCTGTGATAGCATTTGGCAAGAACACGAGTTGGCCTGTGGCTCTCCCATGGGGGACGGCTAGCGTTCTCCACACTGGGGACTCCTCCAGCTGTGGCCCTCTCTCTCCCCACGTTGCTACCTGTTCTTCAGGCTCCTTGTTTGTCTGTCTAGATTGGTTCTGTGTCTTAGCAGCCTTCCAGGTCAGCGAGGGTCATAGATGCCCTCGCCTGGCCCCTCTAGGAGGCTACCCTACTTAACCATCCAATTTTATCCTACCAAAAGAGAATAGTCAAAGTTCTCTTTGAGTCTACACTCCATGCTGTTTGCCTGGGGTTTGGACATTGCTTCTCTGTGTTGTGAGCTGAGATCTGAACCAAGAGAAGCAATGAAGTGCAGTGGAAGCCTGGAAACTGATAGTGAGGTTAAGTTCTTGGCTCTAGCCCAGTGAGTTCGAGGCCAGCCTGTCAACAGAGTGAGTTCCAGGACAGTCAGGGCTACACAGAGAAACCTGCCTTGAAAAAAAAAAAGGATCCTGGCTTTAACTGTTCCTGCTAGGAGCACTGGCCACTGATTGTCTGTCTGGGGCCGTGGTTTCCTGCTCTATAAAACTGAGATGAAGACATGGAGAGTTGTTGGAAAGATTAAATACTATGTCAGTTATGACACGTGGCTTTTATGGGCTACTTAATCAAAGCTGAGTGCTAAGGTTAAACACCACTGTGAGCCTGGTCATTATACCCACCCTTCTAGTTACTGGCTAGTGTTAGCTGATCTGAAAAAGTAAACAGATTTGCTCAGACATTTGAAAATGAATCTCTCTCTATGAGTGTCAGCCAAGAGAAGCATAAATAAACTCTGCAAAGAACACATACTGAGGTGCAGAAGAATGCAATTCAAGAATATAAATTAGACGGCACAATCACATCATACCGCAAATGCTAAGAAATTGAAAGAACCAAGGAAGAGCCATATGCCTGAGGGCCAGGGAGATGATTCAGTAAATAAAGGCACTTGCTGCGAGCCGGATGACCTGAATTTGATCCCTGGGACCCTGGGATGGTGGAAGGAGAGAACCTGCTCCTGCCAAGTTGTCCTCTGATGCTCACGGGTGCCATGGTATGAACACAGCTCCCCCACCATACATGTGCACACACAACATGAAGGAAAATATAATAGGAATCGGAAGTCATTCTCTTAGATTATTGCTGATATCAATAAATAGATTTGCTTATAGTAGGATATGTTGAGTTTCCCTATAGAGAAGAGAGGTAGTTGTGCTGTAGGTAGCAGCGGGCTGAGAGTCTGAGAAAAAAAAGCCACACCAAGAAATGCAAGGGGCTTTGAGAAGCGATGAAATAGAGGTCCTTCCATCAACAGAAATCAAGGGCAAATAAATACCAGAGGGCAGAGCTGAACGGACGACCAAAGTGCATACAAATAAGCGGCAGGGAGGAGAGCTGTTGATCAAACAGTGGACAGCGGAGAGAGTCACAGGAAGAACTATGGAAGGAGGGGAGGGCCAGAGACAGCAGGCAGATCAATAGGCAGACCTGGCAGACGAGGAGGCCTCTCCAAACAGAAGCAACAATCTCCCCTGGCTTCAAAGGGTGCTACGGACCTCCCCTCCTATGACCAGTGCATCCTTTCGTGAGCCCTGAGCCCGGTCCACAGTCTTGCAGCTGAAAGAAACTGGATGAGTAGGAGAGACAGTGAAGCTTCGTCCCTAGCTTCTTGGATCCAGATCTGAGTGCCATTAATTTTAAACAGGGAGCTACAGGGGTGGGGAGTAGAGGGAAAGAAACTTGGCTGTATACAACTTTATGCAGAGGCAAGAAGATCTCTGTGAATTTAAGGCCTACATAGTGAGTTCCAGGACAATCAGGGCCCACTGCCACTCTGCCAACCCCCCCTCTCTCTCTGTGTGTGTGTGTGTGTGTGTGTGTGTGTGTATGTGTGTGTGTGTGTGTGTGTGTGTGTGTGTGTTAGATGGCTGAGCCAACTGAGTTGAGAAAATATTTGCCACACACAAACATAAAGACCTGACTTAAGAAACAGCATGAGAAGCCCAGTGTGGCAGCTCTTGCTGGAGAAGTAGAGACAGGTAGATCTCTCCAGGCTCATGGTGGCTGGCAAGCTTGTCTGCTTGTCAAGCCGGAGAACCCAGTAAGAAACTGTCTCCAAAAGTAAAGTGGATAGCTCCTGAGAAATAGCATCAGGGCTAACTGTTAGCCTCCATACACACATCCACACTTCATGAGCATGCCTATACAAAGACAGACAGACAGAGAGAGAGAGAGAGAGGGAGAGAGAGAGAGAGAGAGAGAGAGAGAGAGAGAGAGAGAGATTAGAGCATGTTAATTAGGAATTAGAAAGAGATTAGAGATAGAGTAGCCTCAGACTCACAGCTTTCCTAGTTAACAAAATGAATGGCAGGGAGATTAATCTGTGGTCTTTTTCTAGGGGAAGAAATGGGGAGAGTGAGCAGTGGCTATATAACAGAGCACGGGAACGGAAGGAGTATTCTGTCCTGGGATCATATTTCTTTGGAGCATTAATGACAGGGATATGTTTAAAGAGCCAAGCTGGACGTGATCGAATACTTGGAAGGCTGAAGCAGCAGGATTGATTGAGCCCAGGAGTTCAAGACCAACTCTTGAGAAACATAGCAAGATCCTATTAAAAAAATAAGTAAAGCCCGTTCCAGGCCAGCCTGGTCTACAGAGTGAGTTCCAGGACAGCCAGGGCTATGCAGAGAAACCCTGTCTCGGAAAAAAAAAGAAAGAAAGGAAGGAAGGAAGGAAGGAAGGAAGGAAGGAAGGAAGGAAGGAAAGAAAGAAAGAAAGAAAGAAAGAAAGAAAGAAAGAAAGAAAGAAAGAAAGAAAGAAAGAAAGAAAGAAAAAAGAAAAACTATAATAAGTCAAAGGAAGTTCTGCCTAAAGCCCCTGAGGGAACCCCATGTCCAGCCATTTTCACAAATGTGGGCTAAAGTGCACACGGAAATTGCACGGTCATGTGCTTGGGGGAAACTGCGTGGGGCTGAGAACCTGACAGATCAGGCTGAGATTCCTAACGATCAGCTAGGATCAGCTATGTAACTATGCACAGAATAGCTGCTCAGAATCTCACTTTCCTTGGCTATAAAAATGAAGATAATATCTCTTGGAAAGGATCCCTGTAAAAGTTAATATAAATCTCACTGTACAAGCACATTGAAGCTACTCACAGTTCTTTGCCCTTTCTATTGATTTTTCTCCTCTTTTATTCCCCCTCCTTTTTGCTTGTTTGTTTGTTTTGACAGTCTCACTATGTACCACAGGCTAGCCTACCCTCAAATTCTGGATCCTCCTCGCTCCTTGCCAAACAAGTGCTGAGATTGCCTGCCTAAGCGACATAACCAGTTCTGCTGGTCTCCAATGGAAAGGACTATATTTTATTTATTGTGAGGTTTCTTCTTTCTAGCAATTTGTGCTTTTGAGATGCATCTTGAATGCTGTCATGATCCTAGATGTTCTTATCAGACCACAGAAGGATTGGTAATTATAACATGCCAGGCAGAATAATTACTTCCCTAAAAGATGTGTGTCCTAATCCAAGGTAATCTGTGAATATATTATGTTACAAAGGGGATTTTACAGATGTAATTAAGGTTAAGGGACTGGACGTTGCAAGATTATTCTGGAATCCCCTCAGAGAACCTTTGCCAGCTGACATCAGTTGGAGGGAGACTGGACCATGAATGAGGGTTACCTATGTAACAGAATCAAGACTCATCTCACTGGCTTTGGAGGGGAAGGAGAGGGCCAGACGCCTGTAGAAGCTGAAAAGAAGTGAGAAGCTTTCCCAAGAGCTTCCAGAAAAGCAAGCAGCTCTGATAATACCTTGGTTTGAACCCAGTCAGGTCTACATCCAACTCCTACCCCACTAACTACAAGATAATGAATTTGTGCCATTTAGGCAAGGCAACATATGGTAACTTGTTATAGCAGCAATAGTAAATAAAGAGATTTAGATACCAAAAAGGACTCAAGAATGTGGGGTAACTTACAGCTTGGAAGGTTGTAATTAAGTAATTAATAATGCACAGAAATTCAGAAGTGGATATTAATAATGATAAAGATGATCATTCTTTATAATATCCCCTAAAATTATTCTAAAGCAATATTTAATTTTTCTTACTAATGTTTAATTTACAGATGCAGGTACAATAGAGCAAATTTGTTTGCTCTTGCTTCAGCAGGATAAGAATTTTATTGAAATAGAGATAAATATAGTATGTTACAGCTAGGAGTGGTATCAGATGTCTTTAATGCCAGCATTTGGGAGGCAGAAACAGGATCTCTGTGAGTCTGAGGCAAGCCTGCTCTACATAGCAAGTTCCAGGCTAACCAGGTGCATAGTGCTATACTATCTCAAAAAAAATAATTCTTTTCTTTTTTCTTTTTGTTTTGTTTTTAAGATAGGGTCTCACTACATAGCTCTGGAGCTCTGGCTGTCCTGGAACTCATTTTGCAGACCAGTAAACCAAGCTGACTCCAAACTCATAGAGATCTGCCTGCCTCTGCCTCCCAAGTGCTGGGATTGAAGGCATATACTACTATGCCCAGCTTAAAAATGATTAAAATACAGTTTATTTATATAGGGAGTCTAGATTGAGTCTGAGGTGGTATCCCCACATTGAATAAATACATTAAGTTTCCACACAGCTTGACTGCCAGTCGACTCAGAGACAGGGATGATGACTTTGTAGACTAAGTAATAATTGATTCCCCAAAGCTGAGATTACCAAGAAGCACCAATTCACTCAGGGAGTTTTATAGTAAGAGTCCATGCTCACATGACCCTAGGGAAGGAAAGGTTATTAGAGTCAGGAGGAACTGGGTAGGAAGGAAGCTCTGGACTCAAGGAATGAGTTCCGAGGTGACTCAGTCCTCCCTTGTGCCTGCTTTCTGCTCACCACTGCCTAGCTCTTGTGTCATCTACACTGTGGCTTTTTTACACACTATAGGTTCTGCTTATTCATAACTTGGCTTACTCATAGCCTGACTCAGTCAGACCTTTGATTCATTACATTCCTCTCCTGATATTTCCAACTTCTCTCTACCCCACAGATTGCCAGCTTTATTCAGGAATTTATTCTTATCACTAAAAAGTAGTCATTGAGCACCTACTGTGTGTGACCCTGTGTCTTCTTTAGTCAGAGAAAGAAAGATGTCTGCAGGATAATTACGAAGTCGTCTCAGGCACGTTCTGATTTACTAAGTGTACTTGTTCACGTGAGGTCCATGGATAAGTTGTTCAATGCTTTCTGCACTAGCTGCCCTCAGGAACATGAGTAACAGGTTGTCCTGTTTAATACCACATGACCCACCCCAGCTCCTGATATCAAGACAGCTGATTAAACTAAGGATTGGCGCTTGACCAAGGACAATTAATACATTGACTGGCCAGCAACCAGCAGTTTAAGTCTAATAAACCTCCCTTACAAGAAAGGGATTATAATGATGCATGGCACACATTCCATAAAATCGCCACCTTTACCATGGTGGGCAGGGTAAACCTTATACTCCAGAGGAGCCGTCCAGCCACCGTGGAAGAGAAAGCTAGAGACTACTTGTTTGATTCAGGAGCTCTGAGTACAGTACAGGGCAGGGAGTGAACAGGGCTGGCTTTGAGCAGATCGCAGGGCCTTGTGGATCACTCAAGTGATAGCCAGAGTAAGGATTAGGAAACCTGTTCCAAGTTCCTTGTGCAAAAGTATTAGTGTCAGTAGCCCTGGGTAGGGGTAAATGATCATCTCCAAGAGGATTGTTTCTCAGGGATTCTATGGGATAGTCCTTGGCCTGGGTCCAAGGGAATAGATTTCAACACAGCACTGGCTCCTTATGCCAGACTTTGGGTCATCTTGTTTATTTAGGCAGTACTCAATGAAGTATTTAAGAGAAGCCATTCAAAAGTATCACTGTATAATACTAGCCTAGAACCTTGAGTCACTCCCCTACACCCCCACTCCCATCCCCACTGGAAGCCAAAGACATTGTTTACTATGTCCATGAAGGTCAGACTGAAGGGCGGCCCCTCACACTTCAAATCGTTAAGCCAACGACAAATTGACAGCATGACTCAGTTCCTTACATGTTTTGTGCACTGTTACTACCAGTGAGGCAAAAGGAGGCAAGGCTGTGGGACCTTGAATTAGTAATAGCATTCTCTTTGAGCCAGACTGACTAAAGGGCTGGTGGTTCTTGGGAGTTTGTGTTTTCTGGTTTTTGGAACAGGATGTTGGCACATTTGTTCTGTTGTCTGAAGAGAGGCTTCATTTGGAAATAAAAACACACAGAGAACTGAATTTCCCCTGGGACCATCTGGTCGTGTGACTTGGAAAGGAGTATTCAGTGTTGATCCAGGGTTACTTGAGGTTATGAAAGTTCATGTAGACCCTAGGCGTAGGGCTGGAACATGGAAATCCAGGAGCTGTCCATCTGCACAGCAAGAGAACACCAGCCCACAAGTTGGATGTAGGAGTGTTCCTGGTGAAAGCCCTTGGGTTAGAGAAGCACAAAGTCTTTCAAGATTAGGAGACCTGTACCTTCTAGAAATCACCAATCTCGGACACCATGGGGATGGCTCAATCAGTAAAGGGATTACCTGGCAAGCAGGAGGACCCAAGATCAGACCCCACAATCCACATAAAAATGTCAGTGTGGTAGCATGTGTTTAAAATCCTAGTGCTGGGCAAGTGGAGGCAGGAGGATATCTGGAATACAATGTCTAGCACCCCTATCCTAATAAGTGGGAAAGACTCTGTCTCAAAGGGGGGGTGGCATTCCTAAAGATCTCTCTCTCTCTCTCTCTCTCTCTCTCTGTCTCTTCCTGTCTCTGTCTCTCTCTGTCTCTCTGTCTGTCTCTCTGTCTCTCTGTCTCTGTCTCTGTCTCTGTCTCTCTCTCTCTCTCTCTCTCTCTCTCACACACACACACACACACACACAACCATTGGCTTGTCCCATTTCTGCTGTGTACCCTTTAGAGGCTCAGCTTCCTCATAACACTAGAAGAACTACCAAGGCCTGAGGGGACAACTAATCTCGGCTAGTTCAATCTGTAATGAAGCAGGATCAGGGTTCACAGCATGATGTGGGGATGATCCTAGCTAGTGCTGGGAAAGTAGGCAATGAGCACCACATTTACGTGCTCGCTGAGAATACATGTGGTCCAGTGCTGGATTCATAAAACTGTCCTAGAGCCTCTGTAACAACTGGCAAATGGTATCATCTCATCAAGTCAGGCAAGTCAGAAGTCCCAGAGACACTTGATCCCAGCCCACAATCAGTTCATCACCAAGTCTTGTCAATATCACATTCTGTTCCAGCCACTTCTTCTCTATAATCTTCTTAGGCTGAGCCAGCAACGTTTACTTCTGAGACACTTCTTTCCTTCCCTTCCCTTCCCTTCCCTTCCCTTCCCTTCCCTTCCCTTCCCTTCCCTTCCCTTCCCTTCCCTTCCCTTCCCTTCCCTTCCCTCCCCTCCCCTCCCCTCCCCTCCCCTCCCCTTCCCTTCCCTTCCCTTCCTTTCCCTTTCTTTCCTTTTCTTCCTTCCTTCTTTCCCCTCCTCTTCTTCCCTCCCTTTCTCCCTCCCTTCCTCTCTCCCTCCCTCCCTCCCTTCCTTTCTTACAATCTTTGTTTCTGATTAAATATTGTCCAGGGTGGCCTTGAATACCTGAACTTAGGATCTTTCTGCCTTTGTCTCCAGAGTAGATGGAAACCATATAGGCCACACTACCATGCCTGGCTTGGCTCTGTCTCTGCTTCTCTTTCTCCTGTTTCTGTTATCCATCTCCTTCCTTTCTTTGTGAGGCTTCAGATCCAACCTAGAGCTCACCCAAGCAAGCACTCTAGAACTAAAACACACTCCCCGCCCTTCAGAGAGGAAGCCCAACTTCCTCTCCCTCCACACTTCTCTTCTTACAGTGACTGGAGAGTTTCTTCCATCCTCTTAGTTTTCCACTTAATAAATTTTTATTCTTTAGAGCAGTTTTATGGGTCTACAGATAATTAAGCACATATCCCAAAGTGTTCCCTTGTACAGGCCCCTTCCAAATTAACTCAGTTTCCCTACTTTTGACATCCTGTGATAGTTTGTACACTTTTGTTCTGATTTTGGTCTGGTGTTTTTTTTTAGTCTATGTAGTTTTGGCTGTGCTGAAACCACAGAGATTCTCTTGCCTCTCTGCCTCTGGAGTGCTGGGAATAAACTGTATTTCCGCACCTGTTTTGTTGAAACTCATTTACTCACAGCACATATGGTCTAGAACTTGTAGTCAAGGATGGCCAGCTCCTACCTTCCAAGGGGTAGGTAGGATTATAAGTATGTGTCACCATGCCCAGCTTGATGTATTATTACTTCATCATCATCATCATCATCATCATCATCATCATCAACTAAAGTCCATGTTGACATCAAGGTTCACTCTTGCATATGCCCCTGGGTTCTGACAGATCTAGAAGTCATGATCTGCCGTTCTAGTGACTATAGAATAGTTTTGTTGCCTGGGGAAAAAACCCTGTTTCATCTAGTCATCTTTTGACAGCTATCCTTTCAAAATACGAATCTTGCCCTGTCACCCCTGCCCTGGCCCCACCCATTCCACAGCCCAGCTTTCTGTCTCCAACCACACAGGGTTTGCTATTTCACGTTCTCCAGCCGTGCTCCGTTCTGCCTTTAGGTTTTGTTCACCATCTTTCTTCTTCCTGAAATGCTTCCTACCTCCCAATCCCACACTCAGGTCTTATCACAGTTTATAATTATGTTTATGTGTGTGATTATTAGATCTGCCTCCTTCCAAGGCTGTGAGCTGCTTGTTAAGACAGCTCTGCCTTTGCATTGCCAATGCCTGGCGCCCAGTAGATGTGTAATAAGTACTTATTGAATAATAGTAATAACTAAATTGATTAAGGCACAGAGTAGCCACAAGGGAAAAGTAGTAAACATATGTCATGATTGCTAAGGGACGAAAGGACAAGGAAAGCTGATAGGAAGCAAGTGAAAAATTTTATCCAGGCTGGGCAGTGGTGGCACAAACCTATAATCCCAGCACTTGGGAGGCAGAGGCAGGCGGATTTCGAGGCGGAGTTCGAGGCCAGCCTCGTCTACAGAGTGAGTTCTAGGACAGCCAGGGCTACACAGAAAAACCCTGTCTGAAAGAAAGAAAGAAAGAAAGAAAGAAAGAAAGAAAGAAAGAAAGAAAGAAAGAAAGAAAGAAAGAAAAGGTTTATCCAGGGCAGGGGAGATGGCTCAGTGCTGTCAAGGCTGACAGCCTGAGTTCAATCTCTTGAGTACCACATGGTGGGAGGCACCAACACACACCTGCAAGTTGTCCTCTGACCTCCATACCCATGCCGTGGTATGCACACACACACACACACACACACAGCAAACAGATAAATAACTAGATAATATCCAGTATGATGAAGACACAAATTGCGTTATATTGAGGCCTCTGACCATGAGATTGTATGAGAGTTGGATGATCACAGTGGTAATTTAAGATTTCCAGGGTGGAATTATTACAGTGGTGATGAAGAACAAGGTATGACCACAGAGTCCACCAAAGTAGACCTTAAATGAAGATGCTGGGTTGGAAAGGTCAAGGAATTAAGAACCTGGGCCATTGAGTAGAAAGTCCACAGAGTTGGCATAAGCCCTCTCTCACTCTAGCCCAGGATGAAGAAATGAGCCAAATATTCAGTGAGCAGAAAAGGCAGAGTCAGGTTGGGAGCTGGCAGAGATGACATAAAGGAGGGCAAGGGGGAGGATGCTACTGGTCCTCAGCGGGGCAGAGGTTTTTCATATCGGAGCAGAGAATTGCTCAGAAGGGCCCAGAGAACTAGAAGACTATTGGAAGTGCTGCCCGTATATGGGCCCTGGGAGAATAAATAGCTTTTACTTAAAATGCCGACAGGGGAAGTAGTAACCTCAGGGGAAGGCCAGGTTTCAGTCCAGGCTGAAGGTGAAGGAGATTAGCTGGGTTTCTGGTTGCATTTAACAGAAACCAATTGTAGCCACCTGTGGTCAGAGGGGAGCAGAGGACTGTGGCAGGGGGAGGGATATTTTACACATATTGAACACCATGCCACAAGTCCGCCATTGTGTGTGCGAAGGGTGCTATGCTGTGAGCTGCACAAAGACTCTAGAAAGAGCAGCAGCTGTAGCTTAGGGAAGTAGAGGAAGTATGAGAATTTGTCCAATGGACAGGTGTTCCAAAAGACAGGAACAGAATGTCTGGTGGGGGCGGGGAGGGACAAGGCGGAAGTGCACAGCAGCGTGGGGGCTGGAGTGGTTTGTGGGTTCAAAACGGTGGAGTCAGGAAGGCAGTATCTAGAACAGTAGCTGTGGGGGGCCCTGTGTGTGTCCTGTGTCAAATGTGTTGTGTGCAGAAGCCCCTGTAGACACCGGCACTTGCGGTGTAAACACCTGCCTGTTCACCTTCACCTCTAGAACCTGGAATTCTGAATTCCTCCACTTCCTTGCTGTCCTGCTGGTACCTTTGTAAACACTGGCCCCTGGACTATTTATTAAGCTAACACACCGTCCCAGGAAGACTTCATTTTCTAGTTCATGTCATATTGTAAATCTGACACAACAGACATATTCTAATCCACAGACTTCTTCAGACCCGGGAAGAACATTTCCTGTTATTATTTACAACCCTCCACTCCTAATGCTGAGTGCATTGCTGGAGGGGGTGGGGTGAGGAACGTAGTCAGGTGAATATGCTCCCCCACCCCCAGCCCCCACCTAGAAACAACAGGCTCTGCAAAGGGGCCCCTGTGGTGAGACTTTCCCACTTGTGCCCACCCTTTTCCATGATTACCGATTTCCTGGCCTTAATTCCACATTCACCAGACAGAGGCCATCTGCCAGGCGAGACGAACCCAGCTCGAGTCATCCTGTCCTCATTCTCCCTAAACCTGCCTCCCTGGCATCCTCTGAGAATCTGGGCCCAACACGAAATGAGTGGTTTCTTCGTTTGTACAGAGTGACATCTACACCACACGGCCTGAGGAGCGGGTTCATCTGCCCACCCTGAAGGATTCTTTCCCTTCCCTTGGTTTCTACGGTACTAGCAGAGGCGGTGCCCAGAGCAGATGCACCAGATGGGAGTTTACATGGCTGCAACACCAATTTTAGGCGTGTGAATCATGAGACAAAAGCAAGGACAGGCTTGGGGACTTCAGGTATCAGTGTGACACTTTCTTTCTGAGGACAGATGTGCACACAGTATGTCCTTGTAGTTTTTCTTAATTCTGGAGTATTTGGATGGGAAAGCTTAAGATGGAATACACTTACCTCTGATCAGTGGATGCCTACAGACAGGCCGAGAGGTGGGGGCTAGCCCTGGCTGATGGATTCTGGAGGCTTGGGATATTAAATCAAAATTTTCAGCAGAGCGAGGGGTGGCAGAGGGCTTCTGGGCTCAGAGCCAACATCTTAAACCAGAAGGTTATAAGCTGGCTGAGTACAAAAGCCAGTGAATCTATTGTATTTACTGGAGAAAGCCTCAACATGGGCAATTCCTAGCTTCTTAGTTTATTTGGTTTTTTTGTTTGTTTGTTTTATCTAGAATCGGGAACAAGTATCCCTATAGAAACTATATTCTAAATGGTATCTCTACCCCAACACCAACCCACAAAACCTTACATTTCCCTAATGTACCTAAAATACTGTACAAATAACACTGAGGACCCTGACCACTGTTTGTAGCAGCATTTCTGTGGGAAAGTGCATTTAGTGTTTTAATGCCCCTAGCACACATTCCTCAGCCCTGCAAGTCTTCTGGACTCTTGACCTTATTCCCAGAGTGCTGATTCTTATCAGAGTGGCTCCTTACGTGGGAGAGGGAAGGATGATAGCTTTCTGTGGCTACAGGATGCAAGCTAGAGTTTCAAGCAATCCCTCTTCACTGAGCTTACCCCAATCCCTACCGTGCACCCTGGGCCTGTGATCTCAGTTTAACCTTTCGTCCCCCAAGCACAACGAGGGACCCTCACAGTCAATATGCTCTGCACACCCAGTCACAAGTTGACACATAAAGGACTTCATTTGTAGGTCTCTGGGATGTCAGAGGAGGGGACTGTGAGTTCTCATATCATGAAAGAAATGGTGTGAAAGATCAGTATAATCTCAGAGACCCTAGGATGGGAGACAGGCCTTGGAGAACTTTTGACTAGGGGATAGGGTAAGTGAATTCTTTGGTCTATGATTTGGCTCAGTGGATAAAGGTGCTTGCCCCCAGGCATGACTGACCTGAGTTCAAGCCCTGGCACCTACAGGGTAGAAGGAAAGAATCAGCTTCTGCAAATTGAACTGTCTTCTATATGTACGTCATGGATCATACATATACTTGAAATAAATACATGGAGGGAGAGAGAGACAGAGACAGACAGACAGACACAGAGAGACAGATACAAAGAGACAGACAGAGACAGACAGAGAGACAGAGAAAGAATTATTCCTAATGTTGGTTGGGACGAGATTTAAAACATGTCCTAGGTAGGACACCAGGGGCTTCAGCAAGAAATACCCCTGCACAGGACACAGTCAAATATTCTTGGAGAACAAAAGTTCCAAGATCCCTGTGGCATTTAAAAGGACCTAAAAACAGAACTATCAATTTTCCATAGACCAAACATCTTCCCTGTTAGCTGTGAACACTGTTATTATCGTAACATCTAGAGTCCCAGACTCAGTGGGGAACAATGACATATGTGGGTCCTAGGAATGGAGAGAAGTAGTAACGATTCAATGCTGGATTCCGGCAGAGCCACAGAAGCCATTGCAGGAGAGCATGAGTCACCGAGATGCTCAGAGCTAAAATAATTTAGGACAGAGGGGACTTGAAGCCCTAGCACCAGACAGGGTTTACTTCGGGTGGGAACACTCTGACTGGGACAATCCCTTCCCCCTATTGTGTAGACATGATGAGACTTAAGTCCAACTGCCTTGTTCTCTCCAAAGAACTTAATCTTGGACCTTGTGACTAGACCCTTACGTCTACGGTCCCTGTGCTCCACTCCTGAACTCTCACGGGCTTCCTGCCCTCAGGCCTGTAGAGCTGCTCTGCTTCCTGTTCCCCAAGCAGAATCTACAGCTTTCCCATTAATTGTACTGGCTTTGTGTCACCTTCTGAACACACCCTTTTTTTCTTTGCGTGCGTGCGTGTGTGTGTGTGTGTGTGTGTGTGTGTGTGTGGTATATGTGTACGTGTGGGTGTGGGCATGCACGCATAGATGCCAGAAGTCAACATTGCCTGTCTTCCCCAGTTGCTCCCACCTTATTTTTTGAGACTATTTGTCAATGATTCTGAGGCTCAAAAATTCAGCTCAGCTGGCTGAAAAGCAAGCCCCAGGGATCTTTCTGCCTTTCTGCCCCTGTGCTAGGATACCAGGATGCCACCACAGCAAGTCCTGGGCATCCGAACTCAGATCATCACGCTTAAGCAGCGAACAGTTTATCAACCGAGCCACCTCTCCAAGCTCTTCATGGGTTTTCTCCTTAAATTACTCATAGACTGTAGGGTATGGCTGAGGAACCAGTCCAGACACTGCTGGCAAAGGCTTGATAAATCAAGGCAAATCTGTTGCTTTATAACTTCTTAAAGCACCTCAAGTTATAAATCTACAAAAGGCTTGGCTATGGCATATCATCCCCACATAGAAAAATAAAAAATGCATATCATTACAATGAGATAAGTTCAGCTGTTGCCTGAAAAGGCAAAGATTGGTGGGTGGAAAAACGGGTACTATAAACAGTACCCCGAAGACAGGTTACCAAATTCAAATCCTACCTTGTGCAACTTACGCTGGTAACATACTATTTGATGGTAACCAGTGGGTTTTTTTTGTTGTTGTTGTTGTTGTTTTGCCTCATTTATTGAGGGAAATAAATATATTCAGTTCCATTAATAGAATGAATTTTAGGGACATGGGGAAATTGCCGTGCCATTCTTTGGTAATTGTTAAAGAGAGCTGAATTAGGATTCAACGGTCATTTAAAAATAACTGAGATAAATGTAGCTGGCAGTGTGTCTACTTAATTATACCAAATACACTGAGGTATGTCTCAGCTCACCCTGTCGGCATTGGCTGTTGGCTCCGTGAGTAGCAGACCACTGGGCTTGTCTGGGAAGGCAGGCCTCTTCATCCATGTGTGATCCAGAGAGGTGTAAATCACCTTTCCCAGGGGCCATCTGGTTCTCAGCCTCCGGGTCAGCCAGTTCTTGCACACAGAAGCCGATGTTTTTCTTCCTGGTAGGGCTCGGGTCTGAGGGTTCCAGATGAAATCCTGACAGGCTCAGGGGCCTCAGGCAACTGGTCTAACTGGTCTCTCTCCCATTTGACACGTGACAACTCAAGCAAGGTTAGGACTGGATGCACTCAATGTGAATGTTTCCCCTAGATTCCTGCTTCTTCTAGAGGCCCAAGACCCAACCGCTAGCATATATCCACCATCATTATAGACAGTATCTCTACTCATCCTACTTCCAATCAAATCCTCTCTCATTTATAATCTTTGCCCCCAAGATTTCTGACTGGCCAGAAGGCTTATATTAATGGAAGGGGCTTCTATAATCTGATGAGAAAGCTTCCTGCTCCCCAGGTGAGCTCACAGAACAGGTCTGGTACTGGCCAGGTAACAGTCCTCTCACATCCTGCTCTCAAAGTCATAGACAGACACCTTTTGAAAAATTTGTTTCTTAAACCACACTTGGTGGTACATATCTTTAATCCCAGCACTTGGGAGGCAGAGACTGGTCTATAAGGTGAGTGCCAGGACAGCCAAGACATAATGAGAAATGGTCTCAAAAAGGTTTTATTAGCACATATTAATTATATTTATATATGTATATAATACACATATATACATATATAATAGTGGGTAGATTTAATTCAGGTCCTTTCTTGGTAACTCAGTGTGTTTAACTAAGGTTGCTTTCGTGAGTGTAGGGGAGGGGTTATTTGTCTGTCTCTTCCCCAGCAACTAGCAAGATCATAAGGAAGGAGTGGTATCTCGAATAACTTTTGCGGTAGTTTTTATCTCCTTACCTCCTTCATGCTTCTCCCAGTACCATTTGTTAAAAATAAAATAAAATAAAATAAAATAAAATAAAATAAAATAAAATAAAATAAAAAGTAAGGAACTCTGCCTCAGGAGGATGACCACTTCTATGAGTTGCCCATCCATGATAACTATCTGCTCCAATTGATCTCTGATCTTTTGCAAAACAGAAATGTAAAGGAACTGTAACGCCACCCAGATCTGGAAGGGAAGTGAAGGGAATGTTCTTTATGTGTCTCTAAGCTCCAGTCTCCTTGCAGCTTTTGTCCTTTTGCCCACATAGATCCTCAGTCATTCAATGAACAGCATCTTGTGTCGCTTTGGGGAAGTCGAGCTCTATCCCTCAGTGTCTGAGGGTACATCACCAGTCTGACATGAGCCTGACAATTAGTTGGCCACTGGTCACAGGAGCACTCCAGGCTAAGTCCAAGAACTGTGTCAGAGATCCCTGCAGTTATCTACACCGGGGCCTTGGACTTTGTACTCAGTCAGATTCGCTCATAGCACCAAGTTATTCCTGGGATTCTTGCAGGCTTCTACTTTCACTTAACCAAAATTAAACAGAAGTAGAGGAAGACGAGGAGGAGAAGGGGAGGGGGAGGGGAAGGGGAGAGGGAGGAGAGGGGAGGGGGGGGAGGGGAAGGGGAGAGGGAGGAGAGGAAAAAGTTTCTTTCAAAAATAGAGCAGGTTGAACTATTCTAGCACTTGAAGACTTGTTTCTGAACTGTGGCTTACTTACATTTGAACAGCCCTACACCCTGGAAACCAATGCCTTTAACAGTACTGTGTGGCCATGTTGACCCAGGAGAAGCGTCATGGCTGTGGCTACAAGCACTCACTGTGGAGGAAGCTAGCCCTGGCTGATGTCAACTGCCTGAAAGTAGGAACCTCTCCTTATGCAGCCACCTCAGAGGTACAGGAGCAGATGCGTCCAGTGCCCTACTGTTACAGTGATGATGACTAAAAGCAACCCAAGCAGGAAAAGGTTTCATTCTACAGCTTGTAAGTGCGTCATCCAGGAAAGTCAGGGTAGGAGCTCAAGGCGGAAACCTGGAGGCAGAGCTGAAGCAGAGGCCGTGGAGAGATGCTCTTTACTGGCTTGCTTCCATGACTTACTCAGCCTGCTTTCTTATACCACCCAGGACCACCAGTTGTGGGATGGCACTGTTCCCAGTGAGCTGGGCTCTCCCACATCAATCATTAATGAAGAAAACGTCCTCCAGTCTCTCCTATAAGCAATCAGATGGAGGCATTTTCTCAATTGAGGTTCCTCTTCCCAGAAACTCTAGCTTGTGTCAAGCTGACAAAAACTAACTAGTACATCCAGTGCACAACATCTGGTAGGAACATACTCGGACCACGGAAGCCTGGAGCAGTTGAGGTTTTCATCTTTACTGTATTGAATAACTTATGGCATGGAATGGTCAAGTGATTTCCCTGTTCCAAAGTACCAGGGCATCCAGAAACATCTCTGGAAGAACCTTTCTGTGGTCACAACTAAAAAAAGCAATCCAATATTTGATGTTTATAGTGCCTCAAAAAATACTCAGCATGGAATCAGAGTCACTAGGAGGGAGATGGGGACACCCCAGTCACTAGCAAGTCTCCTCACCCAGCATTGGTGCCTATACTTTGCCTTTCTATGAAAGTCTACTGATTGTCAAATCATATCACAACTCCAAAGGAGACTGCTGGGCTAAAGCTTTAAATATAAGAAGGTAAACTTGCAAGCCAGGTGTAGTGGAGTGTGCCTTTAATCCCAGCACTTCAGAGGCAGGGGCAGACAGATCCCTGTGAGTTCAAGGCCAGTTTGGTCTACATAGCGAGTTCTAAGACAGCCAGGGCTATTTAGAGAGACTGTCAAAAATAAATAAATAAATAAATTCAGAACACTGGAGACCAGGAATTTGGCTCAGTTGGCAGAGTTCTTCCACAAAGCTGGGGCTTGGATTCCCCAACATCACATAAAAACAAGACCTGTGAACACCTGTGGACACCCGTGGGCACCTGTGGGCACCTGCTGTCATTGCATCCCAGCACTAAGGAAAAAGAGCAAGAAGGAGCTGAAGTTCAAGGTCACCCTCAGCTGCCCATGAAGTTCCAGGATAACCTGGGATACATGGGATTATATCTCAAAAATAAGTAGAAATGGCACACACCTTTAATCCAGGCACTTGGTAGGGGGACACAGACTGAGCTCTGAACTCAGGGACACTTTGGTCTACATAGCAAGCTCCAGACCAATCCATACTACATAGTAACACTCTGTCCTTTTGTTTGTCCTTTGAAAATAAGGTCTGGCTGTCCTAGAACTTGCTATGTAGAGCAGGCTGGCCTTGAACTCACAGAGATCCATTGACCTCTGCTAGATCCAGCTCCCAAGTGCTAAGATTAAAGGCATGCAGTCATTAAAGGCACTGCCCATCAGGACCCTATGTACAGAGAGGGGGGCAACTTAATAATACTGTAAAAGCTATATCTTTACTATAGCAAGATATATTAAAAATAAATGCTAGTTATTTTCAAGATAGCTTCCCAGGGGGCTGGAGAGGTGGCACAGCAGTAAGAGAGCTGGCTGTTCTTCCAGAGGGGCAGAGTCTGCTTCTTAGGTGGTTCATAACTTGTCTGTAACTCCAACTCGAGGGACGCTGCAGGCACCCATACTTGCATACATATACATATAACTAAAATTAATAGTAACAATAAATCTGTTTTTGTTTAATAGCTTCTGAAAAGGCCAGGGAGGTGGGCTTAGCCAGTTAAGGTGCTTGCTGAGGAAGACTGATAATCTGCATTCACATCCTCAGAAGTCATGTAAAAACCACACGTAGCTACACAGCTGCAGTCCCGAACTCTAACAGTGAGAGAGGAGACAGAGACCAGAATCCCTCAGAGGCTTGGGGGAGCTAGCCTGGAGTAGGTCAACCAATGAGACAGACCCTACCTCACACCAAGTGGAAGGTGGTGGCCAATACCCAAGGCTACCCTCTGACCTTCACATGCAGACATATGTGTGCATATCACATATTCACAAACACACAAAAGCAAGTAGATGAATTTCTAAAAAAGAAATTCCTCTTAAGGGTATAAATAAAAATATGAATAAAATTTTGTGCATAAAAGGATGTACCGTAATGTAATTGTTACTGAAAACAAATTTAGTATTCAGCTACAGAATAAGCAGTAATTTGTGATAAACCCACATAAAATTCAAGTCCCTTATGCAGTCGTGAAAAATAATTTTATTATAGAAACATTTATGAGGTGATAGTAGATATAGAAGAATATCAAACTGAATATGCTCATAAACTATGTTTTAAAACATAAGATTCAAAGGCCAATTAAGACGGATGGGAATACGAATAAATGTTCTTGATTTTTTTACATTTATTTATTTCTTTGTTCTGCTTGTGTGTAAGTGTGTGTGCACATGCGTGCCACAGCCTGAGAGTGAAGGTCAGATAAAACTGTCAGAAGTCACTTTCTGTGTTATCATGTGGGTCCTGGGGATAGACCTCAGGTCACTCGCCTTTACCCCACTGACCCACTGAGCCGTCTCACCAGCCCTCTTTCAGATTTCTTGAGACAGGATCTGGCTATGTAGTATAGGCTGGTCTTGAACTTGCGATGCCTCAGCTTCCCAAGTGCTGGAATTACAGGGATGTGCCACCGTGAAATATTTTATTTTTTTTTATTATTGTCATTTGTCTATACTTTCCTTGTTTCCATGGTCTAAATTGTTTCTTGACTATTTTCTAGTCTTCTGATTAGTAGTAGAATTTTCTCCCTTTTCTACAAATTCAGACCACAGTGTGCTGATTCTGGCAGTGCACAAACAGGTACAGATAAGAGCTGACCAATAATACTGCACACAGAGGTAATTATACATTAACTAACCTTGGGGTTTTATAGATGCCATTATAACTTTGTGCTTTAATATCTATTATCTCGGTGTATGGCTGTATTAATCAATAGAGTTTACTTTAAGACTGAAATAATAATTTTACAGCCCAGTCTGAACGGTGGCAGGGCACTCCCAGGGGGCAGCCTGCAGGACAGATGCTCCACAGAGCGGCTGTCTTCAGCTCCATTTGCCACGGGTCATAGCTTTCTCTTGCTCTCTTGACCTTATCCGACTTCTGCATAGGTTCTTCAGCTCCAATCTGGTTCCTCATCTCCCCCAGCATTCTCTTGTCCTGACTACTTAATGGCCTGCTCTCTTCCAGACATCGTAATTTGAAACCTTAGAGCAGACAGAGCCCGTCCTGGGATTTCCTGAGGCTCTGAGCTTGCCTAAGGTCCTGCCCCAGTTCTCCAGGCTTGCCCCAGCTCCCTAGAGCTTAACAACACCCCCAGTAAGCAAGGCATATGCCTGGGTCAGTTCTTTTCCCTTTCAGTTCACAGACTAGTCTCCTAGAATTGCTGAGATGGTGCCTGGACCCCGGCACCTAGCCCAGTGATCTGGCACCCTCCGGTGGCCATGGGTAGGTGTGCCTTGGCTCTTTGCAAGCTTTGGCTCCTGTCCCTCCTGTGACAGTGTAAAGAGATCTGCTATCAGGACTGGACAACCCCCTTCTGGCACGTTCCTAACCATTCTATTGCCTGTCATTTGCTGATGGAGAAATTCAAAGAGCCTGTTTGCCTTCCTTCTTACACAAACGTATTTTATATCAAAACAGGCATGTTTGTTTATTTGTGTGTGTGTTTGTTTGTTTAGTGTGTGTGTGTATGTGTGTGTGTGTATGCATCAGAGGACAACTTGCAGGAATTAAAAACTTTCAATTAATTCATAGCCACACATTGGGCCAGGTGTCAGTTAAGCTGAGTTTGGTAGCATATAACTATAACCCCGGCATTCAGGTGGCAGAGGCAGGAAGATTGTGTATTTGAGGCCACTCTGGGTTACAGAGTGAGTTTGAGGTCAACTTGGATGACAATGGAAAACCCTGTATTTAAACAGAAGAGAAAGAGGAGGGGGAAGAAGAGGAGGAAGAGAAAGAAGAGGAGGAAGAGGAAGAGAAAGAAGAGGAGGAGGAGGAACAGGAGAAGAAGGAGGGAGCTAAAGTCCTAAAAGGGTTTGTGTCCTTATTCCCAGTTATTTCTCAGACCCAGGAGCCTCCTCTCCTCCAGGCTGGGTTTTGGCATCAGTCACCAGCCCTTGCAATACCCACCCCTTTTACATCTTATTGATGTGGTTTTCTTTGACTAGCAGTAGAGGGGCCCCACTGAAACGGCAACCAAACAGAGAGCTTTTGAAGAGTGGACACATTAATAACTAGAGCAGTATGAGACAGAATGTTGATGAGATATCTGATCCAAACTGCTGGTTACGAGAAACAGTCAAATTACTAAAGACATATTACTCCTAGGCTGGTCAAAAGGAAGACTCATGAAAATTATGTATATCTAAAACCTGGGCCAGCTGCGCCAGGCAGCTTACAACTGAGCACTAGAGACCAGCCTTTCTCTCTTGGGTCCTCCTGAGCTCTCACTCAGCCTGCCTCCCCCCTTCACCAGCCTTCTCAAACTAGTTTTCGCACCTGACTGGAAAAAAAAAAAAACCAAACCTGACCCCTCTAGCCTCTGCATCTCTATGGTCTTCTGGTTTTAACCCACAACCTACTTGAAGCTTCCCTCTGTACCTCACTCACTGCAGGTTCCCAAGAGAGAAGGCTTGACTTCTGCTTATCTCTTAAAACCAAGCACACAGGACAAAGGTTGCTGGATATGGTTTATAGCTACACATCGGGCAGGTATCCAGATAACTGTGATCACAGTCATGTGACTCACTGCCCACTTAAGTGGACAGGTAGAATTTTCAGCGACTAGGAATATGGGCATGGCCAGTCATACTTGGCGTCTCTTATGAAGCCTGGTTAAGTGTAATTTGAGCTCTTACCAATAAGAAAAAAAAAATAGGCCTGTCGTAAACATGGGTAACCCACTCCCCAAAGGCCCTCTCTAATTATCTCAGGTTGGCAAGAGAATCCACCTCTGGTCCTCAGAGGTCCACAGCCGTACTCTCTCTCATCCTGTATGTTCTGCAAGTCCCCAGACCCACCTGCACCTGCCTTAAACGGTCTGCAGCAAGGAGATGACTGCACTCACTTGGGAGTCTATTAATTTTCCTCTCCCCTTAACCACACTAAAGACTTTGCTTAGTAAAGCATTTTGAAGATTTAGAAAGTGACTGCTCAGTCTGCTTAGGATTTATATCCCAAACAGATGTGCCAAGAAGTCATAGGAATCAAACTGCTGCTCTGTGAGTAGAATAATGTATTAACTTGCTTTTCAGTGGTTTCGATTACACAGCTGTACAAATTGCACTGGAGTCTTCATAGCTAAAGATGCTTGCATCTAAAACACATCGGCCCTTCAGGATGGAGGTTTTAGCAGGGCAGATACACTGGGGAACAAGCACATAGCCCTGTCAAATACTTCTCTTACCAGAAAGAGAGTCTTTCAGGTAGTTGAGAGATAGTTGTACTCAGCTCGCCCGAAGGAACCTCTGTCCTTCGTTATAATAAATGAACTGAGCTGGGCATGGTGGTGCACACCTTTAATCCCAGATCTTGAGAGGCAGAGGCAGGCGGATCTCTGAGTTCGAGGCCAGCTTGGCTTATAGAGCCAGTTCCAGGATAGCCAGAGCTACACAAAGAATCCACATTTACAAAACAAAACAAAACAAACCCCAAAACTAAACTGCATATTGTTCCATAATGAAAGGGAGACACCGGTAAAAAATAGCACCATTGGGCTCCCCATTGTCTTCAATCAGAATCACTTGTTAGGATTCAAATGCAAAATGTCCTCGGCTGGCTGGCATATTCAAACACTTAGTCAAGATGGTAGCTCTGCCTAGGGAGGTTGAGATGGCTTTTGGATGAGGGGCCTAACTGGCAGATAGCAGGGCTTAGAAGTTATAGGAGATGTAGAGCTTAAGGGCTGTAGAGCAGCAAAGCATCCAGTAGGAGCGCTCAACTTCCTGATCCACTGAGGTATGAGCAAGCAGTAGCATACTCCTGCTGTCACAGACACTGTGGCCATTCTGTGTCTCTGTGAGAGGAGACCTACTGATGTGTGAGCCAGAGGAAACCTTCTTCCCTTTACATCCTAGGAACAATGAACACAGCTAACATAAACTTCCATTTTTATGGAAGTTTCTGGAAGAGCCAGTGACGGTAAATAAAGAGCTTGGCAAACTGCTAAACCTAACAGTTATCATACCGCGCCCTCAGGGCAATATACTGGTTAGAGTAACCGAGAGCAACAGAACCAACAGAGTGGATATATATTACAAAGGTGATTTATTAGATCAGTTTACACAATATGGTCCAGGGAGTCCAACAATGGCTGTTTTCACACTGGAGAAGCTAAGAGCATGGTAGCCACTTACCCCACAAAACTGGGTTCCTCAGCAGTCACAATCATCACTGAATGGCCTGCAGAGTACCTGGAAAGCCACTGGTCTCCAGCGCATGTTGGAAGGCTGAAGAAGCAGTGTTCCCATGGGAATGAAAGGTGACAGGCATGACAGTGGAAATGGAGACTGCACGTGTGAACAAGGAAACAGGCAGGCAGGCAGGCCAGAGAAGCACTGCTTTGTCCTCAGACCTTCTTATAGCTGGGTCTCTATTGAGAGAGGTTCTCTCTCTACCTAGTTAATTCCTCCAGAAACGCCCTCAAACACATCCAGAGGCCTGTCTCCTAGATCAACCCCAGATCCACTCAAGTTGATAAGGTTGTCCCACTACAGATAGGATCTCTCTTTGCATAAGAGGCTGGGCTCAAACTTCTGCCTCTCCCATCTCAGTCTCCCAAGTAGCTGACCTGCAGGTGTGTGCTATGCACCTGGCATTAAATTTCATTTCTTACTGCATTGTTTGTCAAGGTATTTTCTTTCCCCCTCTCCAGTATAGTTCCCCTTTTTAGCTTAAAAACAATGTGTGGGTGCATAATCATATCCCCATTTTTAGCAGAACAAATAGTAAAAAAGATTCATTTGACACGTGTGAGTGATATCTTTAAGTCAACACAGAGTTCTCAGACTTCCTGTCTTGTAGCAGGACATAGTGGTCCAGGCCTTTAATCCCAGCACTCCAGAGGCAGAGGCAGGCAGATCTCCGTGAGTTTGAGGCCAGCCTGGTCTATAGAGCCCAATTCCAAGAAAGCCAGAGCTACACAGTAAAACCTTGTCTTGGAAAAAAACCAAAACAGTAAAAAACAAACAAACAAAAAATATTAAAAAATGGAATTAATAAATAAATATAAAAGGCAGAGCTTTTAAATATAAAAATACAGAGTCTGTTCTAGAATGGGGAAGCTAAGGATAGGGTGTGCTACAAGGACGGGAGAGATGCAGTCAGGGAACCTAGATCTGGATGAGCTCCTCCATCACTACTCCAAGCTCCCCATAAAATCAGTGGAGGAAACCAGATAGTGTGGGTACCAAGGATTTCCAAAACCTACGTATGAACTCACTGTCTTAGGTTACTGTTGCTGCTGAAACCCATGACCTACGCAAGTCGAGGAAGAAAGGGTTTATTTGGCTTACACTCCACATTGCCTTTCATCATCAAAGAACGTCAGGACAGGAACTCACTCAGTGTAGGACTCTGGAGGTAGGAGCTGATGCAGAGGCCATGGAGGGGTGCTGCTTACTGGCTTGCTCAGCCTGCTTTCTTATAGAACCCCAGGACCAGGAGCCCAGGAGCATCCCCACCCGCAATGAGCTGAACCTTCCCACCTCAGTGGGAAGTAAACTACGAAAATGGCCCACTGGCTTGCTTATAGCTGGATTTTATAGAGACATTTTCTCAACTAAGGCTCCATCCTTTTGATGACTCTAGACTGTGTATAACTGACATAAACTAACTGGAACACTCTCTATAAAACAAACCATCACCAGGGCAGGAGAGATGGCTCATTGGTTCAGAGCTCTTGTTGCTCTTGTAGAGGATCTGGGTTTGATTCCCAATAACCACATAGGAGCTCACAATCTTCTGTAAGTCTAGTTCCAGGGGACCCCGACAGCCTCTCCTGGCCTCCTGGTGGATACCAGACATACACATAGTACACAGACATAGAGTAGGCAAAATACTCATGCAATGAGTTATAAATAAACAAATCTTTTAAAAAGGCATCACTATATATGTCCTTGTGGTTACAGATATGAGTCTATAGATATGTCAAACCCACAGTTTCAAAGTTGAATAATTGGAATTGTCATACACAATTTTTTAAGTTTTATTTTATTTCTTTTTTTTTTTATTTTTGTATTTTGAAACACAGTTTCTCTGCATAGCCCTAGATGTTCTAGAACTCACTCAGTAGACTAGGCTAGTCTATAACTCAGAGATCTGCCTACTTCTGCATCCTGAGTGCTGGGATTAAAGGTGTGGGTCACCATACCAGCTACATGTACAAATTGTTAAATAATCTTTAATGGACCATGTTTAAAAATCAAATATGGAGGTCTGGGGAGATGGTTCAGTGGGTTCACTATGCCTAACAATCTGAGTTCAATCCCTGGAATCTACGTGGTAGACAGAGACGATTGGTTCCCACAAGTTGTTTCCTGACCTCCATATGAGCATAATTATACTAGTGTACCCACCTGTCTTCCCCCTACACACACACACATACACACACACACACACACACACACACACACGTATGTACATACATGCACACATACATGTGTGGACATGCATGTGCACAGGCACACAAACATGCATACACATGAACACATACACAAATAAATACATATAATTAAATTTATTAAATAAAATATAAAAAAGAGGAAAACTCCAATATGTAATAAAATAGAACAAGGAGACAAGGACCTTTAAAATAACCACAGTGACTCATGAAAGGACCACATAGAACATGTAGGTATAACAGATATAGATAGATGTAGAAGGAAATGTCAATAGTATAAAATTAGTAATTCTGAGTGGGTTTAAAAGAACAAATATTTTAAACGACCATAGAAGGAACATGGGGCATCTTCTAAAAGGCAGCAGTAAGCAATAAGATGAATCTTTTTCTCTTAGGAAGGAGGTACGGAGACTGAGGAGATGGTTCAGGTGGAAAGTGCAAGCGTGAGAACCTGAGTTCAAATACCCAGAGCTACATAATAAGTAAACTGAGGCAGCAATGGGGCTTGTAACCCCAGCACCATGGTGGGTGGAGACAGAATCACCAGACCTTCCTGGCTACTGGCCTAGCTCCATGTTTAGTAAAACACCCTGTCACCCCTGAAGGAGGCAACACACACCTTTAATCCCAGTACTGGAGGCAGAGGCAGTAGGATCTCTTTATTCAAGTCCAGCCTAATCTACAAAGTTCCAGGACAGCCAGGGCTACACACAGAAACCCTGTTTCAAAAAGCCAAAAACACCAAACCGACCCCAAACCAAAAAAACTCTGCCACAAGGAAATAAGGAGGAACCAATAGAACAAGACAGCAGAGTCCTCCTCTGGCCTCTACTGCATGCATAAGTGCAGACATACTCCACATTAAGTACATACAACACACACATGCACATGCATGCTTGAGCCTGCACATATAGGCTCAAAGACACACATGCACACATATGCACATACGTATGTACACAGACACATGCACACATAGACACATGCATATACAAGCTTACACACTCATGCACTCAGACACATGCACACACATATATACATGCACACACAGGCTCACAGATATACGCACACAGGCTCACAGACACACACACACAGGCTCACACACACATGCATACTATCTCTCTCTTTTAAAAAAGGATCTAAGAGAGCATATTAAAGCTTTCTTGTAACAATCCTATGTACCAATTACTATTACTTCTCCTTCATAGTAAGGAAAGTGGCTAAAAGGGACCTAGTTGGGAAAAAAGGTAGCAGAAAATATTTTTATAAACAGAATTTCACTAACTAAACTAAGTAATACATTGCCTAGAAATGCATGCATACACAATTACAGCTTTTTTGTTATTGTTGTTTGGAAACAGTTTTATTCTGCAGTCCAGGCTAAACTGGAACTTACCAGGTAGCCCAGGCTAGACTTGCTAGGATTATAGGCACTACACCTGGCTTAAACTGTTTTTGAAAAAGCAAGAGCTATGTTTTTACAATGTGTATTTTTAAAAAATCATTGGTTAATCCTTGTGATTCCTGGTAAAGGACTATAATCCAGCTCTAGGAACTATCTGCCAATCTTTTAAGCCATGTATTTGATTCTAAATCAAATCACTTACACAGCAGCGAACATTATTGACAGGTCAAGGCGCGTTGCTGCTAGAACTGCCAGTTTCTGACTGTGGTCAGGACTTGGTACTTGTCCACAAGGATGGCAGGAAGAAGACGGAGGCAGAGAAGGAAAAGACTGGAAAGTTTACTTGGCTGAGGGTGAGCCTGCAGAGTGGAAGGGACTCACTGTGAGGACTCAGTCAGGGATCTCAAGATGGCTCCCAAGAAGCCCCAGGTCCTGGCAGGAGGTGTGTGAGAACCTGCAAGGCTTGCAAGCAAAGAGCACATGGCCAGCCTGGCTCGCTCACAGTGTGCTCCTGGAAGAGCTTTCCTGAGAGCACTCCATTGCACTGGAATCCGAAAGATGTGCTGCATATTCACCCACTATCCCTCTTCTAAGTTTCTCCTGAGAACTCATCTCCCTTGGGTTCCTTGACTTTTCCCTCCAATAACTGGGACCACTCCATCTAGAGATCCTAATAATTTTCTCAAGAACAGACGCTATCCAGAGGCCCATGTGATGTAGGGATTTTCCAGGTCATAAAAAGAACACTTGAGGGGTTTCCCAAGGTTGTATTTTTTAATTTATTTATTTATTATTATTATTATTACTACCTGTGTATTTGTGTGGGCCTTGCACGCCATAGCATGCCTGTGGAGGTCAGAGGACAACTTCACGGAGTCAGTTCTCTCCTTTTACCTTTATGTGGATTCCAGGGATCAAATTCAGGTCATGGGACTTGCATAAGCACCTTTACTGACTGAACCATCCATCTCCCCTTTGCCTCAACAATGATTCTAATCTATCAAGCACTTTGTAAAGTTGGTGCCCTGATTCTATAGGTGGAAGACCACAGCTTTACGGGTCTCAGAGCTCGCTTGCTCAGGGAAGAGGTAGAGTAGGTCTCTCCAATCCCCGATTTCCTGCCTCTTCATTGGCTTCTGAGGGTGAAGGTCATACACATGCAGTTGGCCTGCCCTGGCAAAACCTCCGGTGGACTCTGAGGGAAAATGCCCTGAGCTCCTTTGGCGGAAGGGGCTGTTCCTTTTTGGGAGTTCCTACATCAGAGCTCCAACTCCCGCCAAAGGCTGGATTCCAGGCTGTCCCTAATGCACAACAGTTCATCTCTGTTCTAGCAGTGGCCCAGGATGCTTGGCTTCTGGAAGAGAGGGGCAGGTTCACGCAGCTTTGAGTTAAAAGCTGGGAGTGTGGGGGAGGGGGAGGGGGGAATCATGGGTGAGGCACTGCATCTCACCAGGGAGAAGCACCTAAGGGAGGCAAGCGGAAGGTCATGTGAGCTACTCCTGGCCCCAAACCAATAGAAGACCTCTGAGTCTTCGCTGAATTCATGAAAACATTCAGTTCTGGCTGCTGGGCTTCTGCTCTTCTTGGGAAAGAAGTCTCTGTGTTCTGCCAAGGGGAGGGGGGAACAGCAGACAGCAGCCCTGAGATACAGAAGGAAGCCTTTGTATAAGAAGCTCCCACTGACCCTGGAGGCCACTTACCAACGGGTATTTAAAGAGACGAAAGTAAGTTTCCATAAATACCCTTTGGTTCATCTCTTTGTTTTGTAATAGAACACTCTGGCAAAAAGAAACTCTAACCGATTCTTTCTTCCCATCCCTTCCCTGTGTAGAGTCTGGACCTGCTGAGCAGGCTGGGACAGGAGTTCACACTGCCAGCCATGGCAGGGGCTTAGTGTTGCTGAGGCCTGGGGCTACCGAAAGGTATTTGCAGCAGTGGCTACCCATGGGCGTCTTGGCCAACAGGGTGTGAGTCTCAAAACTCTTCCAGAGGAGCCAGACTCCTTGATATATTTCTAATCTCTGATTGCATGGGTCAAGTTCAGCCAGGAGACCAAACACCAGGACTGGGGGGTGGGGGAGTGGCTTGTCACTATGCAGTGGTCCTGCTATGGATCCAAAAGTCTGAACAGGATCAGCAGGGATAGGAGCAGTAAGAGGTGTGGCGGGGAGTGTTTATCCATATACTGGGGTGTCCCAGTATGGCAGAGGCCATCACTGATGTTAAATGCTATGGCAAATATCCATGCAGGAAGCCACCATGTCCAAATGCAATCCCTGAAAATACCTCCTCTTTTCCCGTTCTAGTCTCTGGCCTTCAGGACGGGAGCGCTCTTCTTTCTGGGCTTCTGCTGCTCCACGCTCCATGCTCCCCCTGCCATGACTCAAGAGGACCGTGTCTGCGTTGAGGCTGGCTTTGTAAATGGGACACACCTGTCTGTTAGGTCTGGTCTCCAACTACTGATCTACAAGCATCCCCAGTGGAACAGATGGCCATACAGGCTGATGACAATATCCTTGGCTGGTCCAGGGATGGGCGGTACTCAGAGATGCTGTTCTGCTCTCCCCTCTGCCTAGCACTGTTGCTCCTGATGCTATACTGGAATATGCAGGATGTGGAGACCAGGGGCCTCTTGCTTGCCATTCTTTCAAAAGCTCTCCCAGGAAGATCCCTAACACTATCCAAGCTGCCTGTGTCTGCTGACCAGTCAGCCTCAGCAATATGTGAGGCAGGAGGATTGATGCCAGTTTCCTGGTGGATTTCAGAAGGCCTTTTATAAGACAGTGGTGGAAGTCATCCTTGGCCTGTTTTTGGTTGGTTTGGTTTAGTTTGATTTGGTTTGGTTTGATTTGGTTTGGTTAAAAAAATAAAATAAAAGAGCCAGACAGTTGACTCAAAGGTTAAGAGTACTGGTCACTCTTGCTGGAGATCCCGGTTAGACTCGGAGCACCACATAATGTCTCACAAACATCTGTAATTCCGATCCCAGGAGATCTGATGCCCTCTTCTGAACTCTGTGAGTACAGGACATGCACCATGCGTGTGTGTGTGTGTGTGTGTGTGTGTGTGTGTGTGTATGCCAGCTAAATACTCATACATAACAAGATAAATAAATCCATATAAATCCATAAAATATTTCAATTAAAATTATTCTAAATTATTTAAAGTTAAAATATAATTATATCATTTCCCCCCTCGCTTCTCTTCCTTCCATCTCTCCTTGATACCTGGAAATAACATGGGCTCTTTTTCATTAATTGCTATTTATATATGCCTACATCTATAAATACAACCTTCTCAGGGTCAAAGGATTTACAGCCCGGATTTCTTCTGCACCAAGTATTTACACAGTTCTAAGAGGTGTGTTGTTCACATCATCATCATCTTATTCTTATTGAAAACAGTCTCTCTACATATGCCTGGCTCTCTTAGAACTCACCATGAGACCAGGATGGCCTCAAACTCACAGAGATTCACTTGCTTTTTCTTCCTGTGTGCTGGGATTAAAGGTGTGCACCACTATGCCTGGCTTTTTCACATGATTTAGGTAACTTCAATTGTGCATTACAGATGGTGATTTAAAAAAACGCTGTATAAAATGTATTTTGTATTCCTAATTTATTTTTTTAATTATAATTGCATGCTTGTGTGTGTATATAAACAGTGGGGCGTGTCATAACATGCACGTAGAGGTCAGGCAGACACCTGGAGTTGATTCCGTGCTTTCGCCATTATGAGAGATTGGTCTCAGGGTGCCAGGTTGGCACAGCGAACACCATTACCTGAAAGCCTACATGTTGTATCTGATGGTATGTGCGTAACTTGGTAACCAATGGGGGGGGGAGAGTTGCTGTCACAAATATTTTTGGGGTGAGGCACTAGAATTTTAAAATAAGTTTATTTTTTCAAATATTTTGAGCCAACTAGCAAAAATTTAAAGTAAATAAATACACGTAAGTTTCTATTATAGTAAGAGTTATAAACTAAGCTCTATATAGATTTATTCATACTCAAGTAAATTTACATAGCAATAAGATTCTAGATGCCTTTGTATAGGTATAGTTGTATATGTGTGGGTGCAGGTGTGCATGCCTGTGGAGGCCGGTGTTCAACACCAGGTCTCCTCCTCTGTTACTCTCCACCTTAGTTTTTCAGACAGGGTCTCTCACTAAACTGGCTGGCCAGTGAGACCCTGGGATCCTCCTGCCTGGGATTCCCCAGAGCTGAATTTACAAGTAAACACCACCACACAGGGCTTTCACAAAGGTGCTGGGGATTTGAACTCAGGGCCTGAAGCTTGCTCAGCAAGCACTTTATCAACTGAGCCATCTCCTCACCCCATACTTATTTTTAAAAAGTCTGTTTTGTGAAAATATATCAGCATATATTTTAACGGGTTTCAGAATGTTTTGGAAATGTCCAAACCAAAATAATTAACAATTAGAAAGAAAAATGAAAATAATTAGATATTTCTGAAGAGGGAAAATTTTTAACCTGACATTGCCTTAGTTTTCAATCATTATACTAAAGTCAAAATTAATGGATCAATTCTGAATGCTTTTTCCTACTCTTTGCATTTCTTTTACATTTATTTTTTTTATTTAGTTTTTTTCGAGACAGGGTTTCTCTGTATAGCCCTGGCTGTCCTGGAACTCACTCTGTAGACCAGGCTGGCCTTGAACTCAGAAATCTGCCTGCCTCTGCCTCTCAGAGTGCTGGGATTACAGGCGTGCGCCAACACCGCCACCCGGCTTCCTTTTACATTTTTTAAAAGTATGTAGTTACTAGTAAATGTCCTTCAGTTGAATGAGTTAACTGGAAGTGTTGGGGTCCAGGAGTCACCCCACAAACCACACAAATACCGATCTCAGTCAGACAGAGATGGTTTATTGGATGCACATCCTAATCCTGACGGATCAGGGCCACAGCTCAGATTTCTCTGAGGCTACTACAGTGAACATTTCTCAGTGCCAGGAAAAAGACACAAAAACTACAATGAGCTCATACACAGGTGCAGGAAGTGCTGCCTGGTGGTCAGCTCTGACTCAAGCCATTTTAGACATAACAGTTCATATTGACTTTTAATTTGATGGTCCTACGTAAACAGCTTTGTGTGATTTCTTAAGATTAACAAACCTCAGAGCATACAGAACATAAAAGGATGTGTGATCAGCATGACTTTGCTCTGAGTCAAGTTTTTTTTGTGTGTGTGTGTCCCTGACTGACAGGCATATTACAGCAACAATATGAAATAGCTGGTGGGCATGGAACAAGATGGCTACAGCTATGTTCGGGGAGTAGGGCAGACCTAAACAGGAAGCAGCACTGAGCTCATTTGTGTAAGTGTGTGTGTCATAATAGAAGCCTTTGATTTATCTAGACAAAGTCCTCGTATTTTATTCTCCCTCAAAATTCTACCAAAAAATAAAAAATAAAACCCTTTCAGCATCTCATCTTATAAGGTCTGTGCTCAAGTGTGCTTGTATATGAGAGTGTGTGTGTATGTGTGTGTGTGTGTGTGTGTGTAGCCATGAAAATGAACATTAACTTTTTTCAAAGAAGTAAGACACATCAGGAATATATTAGGTATTATTGATTATAAGTTGTATATAGTTTCTCATTTTATTGACTAATGTAATTTGAAATTATTATTTCCTAGAAAAATTTTTTCCATAGATGATTAAGACACACTCTCATAATGTATTCCCTATTGACTATATACTTACCAATATGGCCAGCCTCCTATATAAAGGCTCTGAAACTCTTGCACGTTTTTTTTTTTTACAGTTTTCTTCTAAAATTATAGTCACTGGGGGCCAGTGAGACAGCTCTGTGAGCAGGGATCTCACTACCAAGCTGATGACCTGAGCTTGATCCCTTGGACCTAAATAGTGGATGAAGAATTGATTCCCACAGGTTGCCCTCTGACCTCCACAGCTGTGCCATGGCATGTCCACCCACACATGTATGTACACATGCACATACACACAGAGCAAATAAATGCATATAAAAAGTGACATTGGCAAAGCATTTGTCCAGGGGCCCTTACGAATCTTCAGACTTAACAATGACAAGAAGCCCTCCATAACACAGATAGAACAATGACCTTGCTCAGAGGAAAGCAAGAAGACCAATACCTTGGCAGCTCCCCTCGGTTCATTGCCACTTCTTGAACATGGTTGCCCCCTTCCCTGAGAGACCCCACCACCACAAATTTAAAATTCCCTGATTAGATATAATCTACTTCAGGATGATTTCTGTAGCCTGCATCAGGAACCCTAAAATGTGTACTTATGTTAAACTATGTAGTGAGGTGTAATCACGCACTCATTGTGCTGACTGGAGTGATTCTCAGCTCATTGTGTGGCTCTCTGACTGACGTCATAGCATCTGTTCTTTGGTTAGTCCACAGCTACACCACCCAGAACATGTTCCAATCCTGTCTGATCTCAGACGCTAAGCAGGGTTGGGACTGGTTGCTATATAGATGGGGAATCCTTTGGCTAGGCCAGACACGATGGTACATACCCTTAATACCAGCACTTGAGAGGCAGACAGGTGAATCTCTATTAGTTCAAGGCCAGCCTGGTCTACAAAGCAAATTCCTAACCAGCCAAGCATCCATAGTGAGACCTTGTCTCAAAGAAAGAAAGAAAAATAACAGAAGGAAAAAAGAAGGGAAGAGAGGAAGGGAAGGAGGAAGGGAGGGAAGAGGGAGGGAGGGAAGAGGGAGGGAGGAAAAGAAAAAATCTTTGGCTAAAGAAAGGTACCTCAACCAATGTGATATGGCTTCTGCCACTCAAAAAACACACCAAAAGGGAGCATCCTTTACAAAATACTGCTGCCTCATCTCTGGGTGGTCCAACAGATTACACTGTGCAGGAACATTCAGGAGATAAATGAAGAGTGAAAGGGGTTCCGAGCCCCAGCTCTCTGCCGCAGAAGGAGAATATGCACCTTTGAAGACTAATACTGAAACCAGATGCTTAGCTTTATGACTTCCTCCCCCCAAACACCAAGATAAGAAGAAAAATATACAGAAGTCAGTTGGTGTTATCAGGAAGTGATCGTTAGTTTTTCTGAAAACACGATGCCTTGGGGGCCTTTAAATGAAAGCACTAATTTAAGTATTCCTGTAATGAATAAATATTCAAATAGAATGGTGCATAAACTTTCTTGCCTCAGGCTAACAGAAATACTTATAACGCTATCATGTGTATTCTTCACAATTTTTCTTTTTCATCTAATGTGTGTGTGTGTGTGTGTGTGTGTGTGTGTGTGCTTTGCTAGGGATCCAACTTGGTGTTTCATGTATGCTAAGCACATGCTCTACCACTGAGTTATACTCTCCCTTTCATCCGAAAGCTCATCTTTCCTTAGACAGCTATGGTAATTTGAATGAGAATGTTCCCCCTAATCTCGGATGTCTAAATGCTTGGTTTCCAGTTGGTGGAGTTGTTTGGGTAGGACTGGGCTCTGTAATCTTGCTGGAGGAAGTGTGTCACTGGACACACTTTCAAAAGACTTGAGCCGCCTGGCGGTGGTGGCACATGCCTGTAAACCCAGCACTCTGGGAGGCAGAGGCAGGCAGATTTCTGAGTTCGAGGCCAGCCTGGTATATAGAGTGAGATCCAGGACAGCCAGGGCTATAGAGAGAAACCCTGTCTTGAAAAAACCAAATCCAAAAAACCACACACACACACACACACATTTTCTTTGACTGGCTATTAAAGGAAGTTAAAATAACTTGGCAAATTTCTTTTCATGAAACTGACAGTTTGTGGGTTTATTGTTATCCAAAAAATTCTGAGATTGAGAAGACAGAACTGTGTCTAAATTCCTGTCATAGCATGCTTGTAATGGTGGCACAAGCCTGAATTCCAAGAAGTGGAGATAGCACCAGGACCATCAGATGTTCTAGGTCATCCTCCACTGAATGTTAAGTTCAAGACCAGCCTGGACTATGTGAGACCCATCTCGAAAAACAAGCAAAAACATCTTCTACTATTTATCCAAGCTACAAATAAGTTGCAGGGTAGTGAGTGAGGCAGGGATTGCGGGTGGTAAATGGTTTTTGTTTTTATTTTTTGAGACAGGGTCTCACTATGTAGCCCTGGGTGGCCTGGAACTTAGATGTCTTATATCTGCCTTCCCTTCTGTATGTTCCCTTAGGATTACTACGTAGTTGACACTCATTCTGTCCACCTTTGGGTGCCCATCTGTCCTCTACCCAGCAGTGAGAGGTGGGGTACAGTAGGCTCTTCCACATGTGGTCTCAGTTTCACTTCTGTGGCTGTGATGAAATGCTCTGACAGAGGCTAAAAGAGGGAGAGCAAGTTTATTTTAGCTCACAAATCAAAGCACAGCCTGTCACAGCAGGGCGTGAGGCAGCTGGAGCCTGGAGTGGTTGGTAACATTAAGTACACAGGCCGGCGAAAGAAACAAACGCTTGCTGCTGCCTAGGCCCCCTCTCCAATGTATACAGGCCAGGGTCTCAGAGAATGGCTCTGCCGGAAGCGGGCCTGGCTTCCCAGGTCAACTGAAGCAATCAAGACATCCCTCCATGGGCGTGCCAGAGAGGTTCATCTCTCCGGTGAGTCTAGATTCCACAAAACCGACAACAGGGAGCAGCAGGCACACCTGGCCCTTGTGTGCGGTCACTGGGCTAGAGTCCTGTTGTCCCCGTCCTCCAGGCTCTCCCTGACAGCTGAGACTCTTGTCATTTCCTCCTGCATTATCTAGTCTTCTCTGGCATCTCTGTGACCCCTTCATTTCCCTGGAGTTTGACCAGGTGGGTTAAGTGCCTGAGGTGGCCAACTGGCCACCTCCCTCTCTCTCCTTGTCTCCACACACTTTTTCTCTCCTGGGAGAAGAGAAGTCTCTCTCCTGTTCTGCTTCCCATCTTTTCTGCATCAAGGCCTTAGATTGCCTTTTGGACTTTTTTCCAGAGGCAATGGATGTCAGAACATCTAGGGGCCCAAATGGAGGAAAGGCTAAAGGAAGGTTGGGAAAAAATGAAAATCATAAAACAATGTCATAAAAAAATTAAGAATGTATTGGTGAATGAAGCATTGTTTCTCTTCCCGTGATCCTAGTATAATTCGGAAGCTGTGGTAGGAGGATCTCCTGAGCCCAGGCTAGGCAACATATCTTAGGGGGAAAAAAGTTTATAACGTACTGTGTATGCTGGGGATATAACACAGTAGTAGGAAACTTATGTAGTAAATATGAGACATGCGAGTCCCTATACCCCAACCCACAATCTCTAATACCACAAATACATACATATATAAAAGATGAAAATATGTAAGCCAGGCAGTGGTGGAACAACGCTGTTAATCCAGCACTCAGGAGGCAGGTGGATCTCTGTGAGTTCCAGGACAGTTTAGTCTACAGAGCAAGCTCCAGGACAACCAGGGCTATACAGAGAAACCCTGCCTAGAAAAACAAAACAGAGAGAGAGAGAGAGAGAGAGAGAGAGAGAGAGACAGACAGACAGACGGACAGACAAAATATGTATCTTGCCGCCTTGCCATATGACCTTTTCTTCCTCTCTTCCTTGTCCCTTGGCCTTTCTGCTTGTTACCTTGTGGGAATGCGATAGGTTCTGGAGCCTCGCCTGCTTTTTCTCCTGCATCTGTGTCTCCTCTCCTCTCCTGTCCTTCCTAGCCATTGCCACCCTACTCAGCAGTCCCCTTGCCATGGCCTCTTGAAGAAACTCTTACAGAAAGAGCTACGTTCCTTCTCTCTCGTTCTCCTCCCATTTCAACTCACACCCTTCCTAATTCACTCTAGCTTCTCCAACTCGTGACCCTTCAGCCGAAAGGTCACACACAGCGCTACCACATAGCCCTGTGATGAAGACCGCAGTTGGGGAGGCAGAGTTGAGGTTCGGAAGGGAAACTGGGACAGACATGCAAGCTCGAGAGCAGATGCCTCCTGGTGTCTCCTTTGGAAGTTCTGGCCCAGGGCAGAGTCTGGGTTACAAGGTCCCTGATGCCATCTTAGCTTTTCAGAACAGCGGGATTATATTATCTGCCATCATTTCTGTGTCCCAAGACCACCCATTGCCAAAACCACCATTCTTCTTACCATAAGACCTCCACACCTCTCCCTTGTCCTTCAGTCCCTAACCACAGGACACAGGAATTTCAAGCCTTCGTCGGTCCCCTCCCCAACTCCATGCCACTTCACGATCCTGCAGGTTTATTGCTATCCCCCTGGATTTCTAGAACTTTCATTTATCTTTTATGTCACTGGCCACATTGAACTGTATTTAATCCATGGTCCTCAAAAGAGGCTAGAGGGCATCAGTATTCTTGGGCAAGGCCCTTATGTTTATGCCTCTGTTTCCCCAGCACCTCGCAGGTGCTCCGGGACAGTCCAAGAATCAAACACCTGGCCCTCACTCTACAGCGGCTCCCTGGAGCCTGGGGCTCTATAGGTGTTTATTTCAACTCCCTTGCCTAATCTGGGAACCTCCCTTGGTCCCTCTCCTTGCTTTCCCTCCACAGTTCCTGTCTGCCAGCCCTGTTCCCTGCCCAGTCTCCTAATTAAGCCCAGACAATGCTCCTACTCAGCAGCAGCTGCTGGTGGGCCCCTCCGCCTCCTCCTCTTCCCGGTGTTTACATCTTTAGTTCTACTGACAGGAGGCTGCCCTGGAGGTTCACACTAACCAGACTTCACCTGTTCCACAGTGACAGGCAGAAAGGCCTCGGAGTTCAGCCTCTTCTGCCTCTCATCCCACCCTAGAGGGTTCGTGTTGGAACGGAGCCCGACATTAATAATACGTTGGAGAGGAGAGACGAGAGCGGCACCTGCCTTGTAATCGCGGCGCGCAGGTCTCTTTATGTGAGTCGTCTTTCTTGAGAGATACAAGACCTAACTTGTTCTAGATAGAAATCCATGTAATGATAAGCCGGGCACTACTGTAATTTATATTTACCTTTTCGCTGACCTCAGAAATACAAAACTTGAAAGAAACTATGCCTTTGAGGACTAAATACCGTGGATGTTTCTAGCCAACCAATGCCTGACACACACTCACATACACTCATACACATACACAAATACTCACACACACTTAGTCACACACTCACACATACTCACATACACACATTCAGTCTCACACACACACATAAACTCACACACACTCACACATACATTCACACACTCACACACATAGTCATTCACACATATACTCACACACACTCACCCTCACACACACACACAAACACACACCTGCACTCAAACTCACACATACTTTCTAGGAAATTTTTTGACTGACTCCTCTATAAAGAGGAGATATACTGTAATATTCTACTTGTAACACTCTCAGGTTTAGAAATTTTGCTGTCTGGATCCAGGCTCTATAGCAAATAAATGAGTCTAGCTAGGAGGTCATTTTTTAGATTTTTTTTTCTTTTACTTTTCTCTCTCAGTTTCTCAAACATGGCACCTGGATCTCCTGTCTTAGGGAAATAATTCTCCTTAGGCAGTGTGATGTGAGAAATGGCAACAAGACCCAGTGTGGAGACTGTAGATGCCGTCTCCCAGGCAGGCCTCCCCTTCTTTATAGTCTTCAGAATCTCTAGCTAGGCATGGTGCCTCACTCCTGGAGTCTAAGTGCTCTGAAGCAGGAGCATCACCAAAAGTTCAAAGCTAGCCTGAGCTACAGGATGCATTCCAGGCCAGTCAGAGCTGACCTCTCCTCTCAATGAAAAAAGAATCCCCATATTCCTGGCGGGGGTAGGAGGAACACAGTAGCTAAAAGACCAGCTTTCTTTAAAAGCCATAGCCCTGATAATTAGATTGTGAACAGGCAGGGTCTCTGAAGGGCAGGTTCCTTGAAGCATCAGGGAGATATAAGGCTCCTGAGTCTGCGTTTCTTTGCTTTCTGCGAGGCGGAGACAGTGCATTCACTGGCCGCGCCCTAAGTGGTTGACATAGATGCAATCTGGATCTAGGATGAAGATGACATTACAAATCATGGATCTAGGATAATGATGACATTACAAACCAACCCTGAGCAGCATCAGGTAAGCAGGCCACCTCTGTAGCCAGCTGACACCTTAGGTGTTCAGTTAATATGCATCTGAATCTAATCATAACCAACAAGAAGTCTGGGGACACGCTGAATTCCAAATGGACAAACTAGGATTTAAAGTCTTTCTTTACTAGGATAAAATGTCTTTCTTCCCAGACAAGACATTATCCCGTGACCACAGTCCTCCTTAGCTAATGTTTGAATAACTTCCTTTGGGGCTACAGTAACTATAAGGAAACATGGGGTAGCTTCTGGAGTGTTCATACTGTCTGCTTCTTTCTAGTTTCTTGGATTCAGTCAGGCACACATCTTTTTCTGAATATATATTATATATCAATAAAATGTTTAAAAATACCTGTTCTGTAAATTTATTTTTTTTTTTAGTGGAACTACTAACCAGATTGGTTAGGATTAAAGATTTTAAAAGGTGGAAACCCAGGCAGTGGTGGCACATGCCGGCAGAGGCAGAGGCAGAGGCAGAGAGACAGGTGGATATCTGAGTTCAAGGCCAACCTGGTCAACAGAGCAAGTTCCAGGACAGCCATGGCTACACAGTGAGACTCTGTGTTGAAACACAAGTAAACAAAATGGTAGATTTCTCAGAGGCTGGGGAGATGGCTCAACAGTTAAGAGCATTTGTTGCTTTTACAAAGGAACCAGGTTCAATCCCCAGCTCCCACATGGTGATGAACAACCATCTGTCTTTAGTTCCAGGAGGATCTGATGGCCTCTTCTGGCACCCACAGGCACCAGACATTATGTGGTGCACATATATACACGAAGCAAAATACTTTTACACTAAATGTAAATATAATTATAAATATAAATACAAATAAATGTGTGTGTGTGTGTGTGTGTGTGTGTTGTGGGGAGGGTGCAGTAGCATTTATTTACTGGCTGTGGCATGTGCTATGATACGTGTGTGGAGGTCAGAGGACAATTTACAGGAGTTGGTTCTCTCCTTCCACCCTGTGGATTCTGGGGATTGAGCTCAATTCAAGAGGCACAGAGGCAAGTGCCCTCACCTGCTGAGCCATCTCTCTGGCCTCTTGTTCGTGTTTTGAGTGGAATTGCTAACCAGTAATTCCATACATACACACACAGTTGCTTCCCGCAGAGTCAGGCAAATAGCGGTTCTTTATAGAATAATGGAGTGAATATATTATAGGTTAAATAACCTCCCCTAGACCACTAGGAAAATGTATTTCAAGTCCCAAACAACTGGCTTAGAAATGAGCTTTTGGAATTCACTTGTAAATTAGGGGCAATGGGGGGCTCTTCAGCATTAGCATTAATCATGAGCCACAAGGAAAATTTTAGGCAATTCTCTTCAAGCTTCAAAAACCATATAAGTCTGAAACATAAAAGGGAGAAGATCATAATGCAATTATCACAAGAAACTTATCAGAAGCCCTTAGCAGCACTGGAGAAAAAGAGTGGAACGGAGCAACTTCTTGATATTGTAATGAAAATGCAAACACTATGACTAACACGGACCGTATGAAAATAGAACATTTTCATTGCATGGCAAGGAGGAAAAGATGTCTATGTCTTCAGCAATCAAAGAGCGAAATTGAAAATGCAGGCAACTGGAAAATGGCAGTGCATAGAAGCTCTCTGTTAAAATACAATCCGACGGTAAATTTTCAGTGTAATTTAAAATAGACTCCTCCATGGTTTTCAAAACTTATCTAGATTCAAAAGGAGAGCGAGAGAGATCAGCTTGACATTTGTAGGGAGGCAGTTTGGGGGTGTGCTCAGCCCACAGTCCTTCCTGTTGAAGTGTTCTCTTGAGGAAAGCGGAAGATCAGTTGACCATTTTTTTTTTCTTTTTCAGTTGACCATTTTTACCAAACACTTCAGCCTTGCTAATTGAACAACTGGAGAGCTCGAGAGCTTGGCCTCCCCACTGTGTGTTATCTGCAGAAAATGAGTCAGTGTGCACTGACTACGGTAGGTACTGGGGCTCTAGAAGGGCAAGGTGAGGTGGAGTTGAAGTTGGCATCAATGACCAGCTTTCACAAAAGCCAAAAATTATGGTAAGTGGGCAGAGGAAGTCCACAGAGGGAAGGCCACATGGGCAAGGAAGGGCAGAGGCAAGACTATGCCGGAGAGCAGCTCAGGGCAATGAGTCCTGGCTCAGAATTTTTGTTGCCATGAACTCTGGCTAAACTTGCTTCTTACTATCTACATTATTAATCATCTTACAATTGAGGATTTAGTTCAATGGTAGAGCACTTGCCTGGGTTGGTCCCAGCTCCCAAAATTAATTACTTAACTAATTAAATTAATCAATGAGCTAATATTTCTGCCCATGGATGCTACTCAATTTTACTTTTCACTCGATATTTTTTAGAGATTTTTTTTTATTTATGTGTGCATGTGTGCATGTGTGCACATTTACATACATGTGTGTTAATTCTATGGAACTGGAAATACAAGTTGTGAGTCTCCTGAAGTGGGTCCTGGACCCAAACTTCATTCCTCTGTAAGAGCATCTAACACTCCTAACTGCTGAAACATCTGTGTAGCCCTCTGGTATTTATTTGTTTGTTCCGAGGCAGGGCCTCATATATCTCTGGCTGGTCTTGAATTCATTATGTAGGAAAGGATAACCTTAAACTTCTGATCCTCCAGCCTCATCTCTTGAACACTAGGATTTCAGGCACAAACCACCTGTTCTGGTTAGCAGGCTTAGGGGATCAAACCTAGGGCTGGCTTCCTACATGCTAAGCAAACAGTCAACTGACTGAGCCACATTCCCAGCCTCCTATATATTTCCTCAGTGAATAATTCTTCAGTGTTTATCATTTGCCAGACGCTGTTCTTTGCACTCAAGATATAATAATAAGCCGGGCAGTGGTAGCGCATGCCTTTAATCCCAGCACTTGGGAGGCAGAGGTAGGCAGATTTCTGAGTTCGAGGCCAGCCTGGTCTACAGAGTGAGTTCCAGGACAGCCAGGGCTGTACAGAGAAACCCTGTCCTGAAAAACAAAAAACAAAAAACAAAAAAAACAAAACAAAACAAAAAAGATGATAAACAAGGGAGAAAAAAATCATGAATGTATTGGGGTCAAACATGATGATTACAATGTGTAGACACAGATAACCCAGTGTGGGAACGACAGTAGAGCAAAGGGCAGGGTGCCATGCAGAGGAACATCTCATGGTGAAGCTTATCCAACATCATTGGAAGGGAGTTAAGTGAGATTTTGTGTACTGCAACCAGAAGAACCTGTGCGCATGCACCTTTGTGTTTAAAGTCATAGTCATGCTGAGGAGGGGGATCAATGTGTATGCAGGGCATGCCGAGAAAACGGGAGAACTAGCGTTGGGTCCCGGAAACCCACGTGAGTGTCAGGTGGCAGAGGTGGCTTGCTTCAAATCCTAACCTCAGAAGATGGAGCCAGGGAACTCCAAGAGCAAGCTGGCTGGCAAGACTAGCTGTGTGGCGTGTGTGGGTTTGAGTGAGAGCTGCTGCCTCAATGGATAGGGTGGAAGAACCATCAATAATGATTCCTGACATCAATCTTGGGCCTCCACACACTTGCATACACATGTTCGTCTCTACCCACACATACATGTGTGCCCACTCACACACAAGCGTACACACAAACATGTATGTATATCATATACATGAAAAAAAAAGAAGAAAAATACATGTACATATTGCTCTCTCTCTTTCTCTCTCCTCACCAGGAGTAATTAAGAAAGCAGATAGCAGGGGCTAGCAGGGGCTAGCAGGGGCTAGCAGGGGCTAGCAGGGGCTGGAGCAACAACGGCAAGGTACTTACTTTCCAAGCATGAGGCCCTGGGTTCAAATCCCTAGGACCAGTGTAAAAAGGGCAGATGTGGTGGCACGTGCTTGTAATCTTAGTGTTGGGGAGAGAGAGACAGGAGGACTCCTGAGGCTCACTGGCTAGCCACCCTAACCTAATTGGCAAGCTTCAAGCTAGTGAGAAACCCTGCCTCAAAAGAGATGGCCAGAATTTTTGTCTCTTGAGTTGATCCTCTGGCATGTCCATATGCACACACAACCACATATACCTACATAAAATAATAATAAATAAATCAACAAATTCATAGAGCTTCCCTTGGTTAGTTATGATATGCATGCCTGTAATTCCAGCCCTGGGAGGCAAAGGCAGGAGAACCAGGAGTTCAAGGATAACCTCAGCTACATGGGGAGTTTGTGACTAGCCATAACCACACGGGACTCTGTCTCAAAAAACCAAAACAACAACAAAACCCAAACCAATAAGTAGATTCTTCTCTAGGTTAGAGTTTAGATTCCACCACATCTGCATATGACTTGACATGTGTCACATAACCTCCACAGGCATCCATTTTCCACTTATCTCCTAGTATTGTCCGGAGGGCTCAATGGTTAATTTGCATACAGCGTATATCTGACATTTAGTAAGTGCTCCACAATCGCTACCATTTTTATTATTGTTGTGGCTGTCGTGGATCTATTTTTGTTGCAATTTGAATAAATGTCAGCTGGGGAAGTCTGTGCAGCCGTGCAGAGATGCCCGCCCAGTCTTCAGCTTAGTTGCTGTGCATGGACAGCAGCTGACCCTGGGCGCGCTGGTACGTACACTCCTGTTATTTGATTGTTACCTAGGGTGTTCTGGCAAAGGTAGTGACTCTGAGTCAGCTCTGCTGTCAGACACAAGCAGGCAGACCATTAACACAATCTCCTCACAAGTAAGGTCAAACATAACATTTCCTTAGAAATAGCATCATTTCAAGCCTGCTCCCTGAAAGTATACACAGGCCGCCATGTTGGTTTTTCAGTACACTCAAATCTTTAGTCTTATTTTAGTGGTAGGTTTCTTAGACCCATCATTCTTGTTGGTGGATGATCTCATCCATCACCCCTTGAATCCTTTCTAATTGTATTTCTCAGACCGAAACCTTGACTTCAGGTCTAAGGTGTAGTCACTCCTAACAAGAAAAGATCATATTGACTATTTAAAAATACCTTAGTGCAACTTAAAATTACTAGGTAAGGGCTGGAGCAACGGATCAGTGGTTAAGAGCACTTGTTGCTCTTTGCAGAGGACAGGGATTCCATTTCAAGTACCCAAATAGCAGCTCACGACAGCCTGTTACTTCAGTTCCAGAGAATCCAATGCCCCCCTCTGGCCTCCCTGACCAGAGTCCTGCATGTGGTGCAGGCAGACCTGCAAGCAAAAACACCTATATGCATAAAATAGTAGTAGTAGTAGTAGTAGTAGTAGTAGTAGTAGTAGTAGTGGTAGTAGTAGTAATAGTACAGATTTTTAAAAATTACTATGTGTTTTCAGTCACGATAAAATGAACTAACATTCTTGAAGCTGAATCTAAAATTGTCTTCCTCCCATCTTCTTGGAATTCTTGCCATTTCGATAACTCCAGAGAGGCAAATGCTTTAAGCATTGACTCATCTTCGTGTGCGAGAGCGCTTGGCACTGGAGTGTGCTTTAATAGCTATCACTCTGCAGAGCAGATGTTTGTATGTTTCGTGGGCATCATAAATATTAAGAGCGATGCTTGAAAAGCATTTCCCATTAATTGTTAATGTTCACCGCGTGGATGAAAGAGGGGGAAATCCTTGGGGGGTAGAAATCAAGTCCATTTTTATGTCTAACATTCCAGTATTTCCATTCCAGGGCTGAGGCTGGGGAGCATTAGTCTCTGGTTACTGGGCTATCATCTGAACACTCTAATTAAGCTGATGCTCCAGCACCCCTCACTCCTCGATGCTCCACACTGAGACACAGACTGTATGTCTACAATAGGAGACATGTGGAGAAGGAGAGGCAGATGTGAAATCTAAGCCCAGCTCCATCTCTTCCTGGTTTGACGAGAATCTCAGGTTTACTTGGTCTCCCCGAATTCAGTTATTTAACCTATGAAAGTTGAGAGTGATAATCTGTGATAATCAAAATGGCAGGGATGTCTCGCTGATCCTTTGCTTCTTTGTAGGTTCTTCTTTCTTCAGCCCTCTCTCCCTTTCAACTAGATCGGAGAGAAAAGGACAGAGGGGAAAGGAGAGGGGGTCAGAAAGGGGCGACATTATTGTTAGACTGCTTCCAGATGATTAGGGGCATTGAGGTTTTTGGGGGCAAGTTTGTTCTTTGCTGTCAAGATCTTCTTCCTCTTCCTCTTCTTCCTCTTCTTCCTCTTCTTCTTCCTCTTCCTCTTCTTCTTCCTCTTCCTCCTCCTCCTCTTCCCCTCCTCCTCCTCCTCTTCCTCTTCCCCTCCTCCTCCTCCTCCTCCTCCTTATTCCTGCTATTTTTCTCAGGACTACTTAACAAACTACAACTAACAATAACCAACAACAATCCACCCAGCTTCTCGGGGCTCTAGCATTTATGTACCCTCTGAATGTCCCCATAATTCCAAATGTCACATGATTGCAGGAACTATCTGCATCTGGCAAAATCACACTTCTGCTAGAGCATGAGGCAAATCACAGTCTGCTGCTTCAAAGTAGCATGCATGAGATTAAAACAAAAATGTATTCTTGTACAATTTCTGTGTTGTTTTTTTTAAGAAACCAAAATTCCAAAATTGTCACTACAGGTATGTGTATGTCTTTAGTTAGGGTTACTGTTGCTGTGATGAAACACTATGATAAAAAACAAGTTGGGGTGGAAAGGGTTTACTTGATTTACACTTCCAAGTTGTAGTTCATCATCGAAGGAAATCAGGACAGGAACTCAAACAGGACAGAGACCTGGAGGCAGGAGCTGATGCAGAGGTCACGGGGTGCTGCTTGTTCCTTAAGGCTTGCTCAGCACGCTTTCTTATAGAACCCAGGACCACAACCCAGGGATGGATGGCACCACGCACAATGGGCTGGGTCCATCACTAAAGAAGAAAATGTCTTAGAGGCTTGCCTACAGCCTGATTTTATGCAGGCATTTTCTTAATTGAGGCTTCTCTTCTCGGATGACTTTAGTTTGTGTTAAGTTGACATAAAGCCATCCGGCACAGTGTATATACAAATACACAAATACACACACACACATACAGAGAGGGAGGGGAGGAGAGAGAGAGAGAGAGAGAGAGAGAGAGAGAGAGAGAGAGAGATGGAGAGACAGAGCTCTCTGAAAAGTCTAGGTCAGAGTTTGGACTGTCCTTGATCAACTTTAAGTTATTCTCAGCGTAGGCTACTGTAATGACTGATTTGTCTTTGAACTTTTGTCAAGGCTTCTCAGAGTCCCTGCCCATCACAGAGGAGGCTCCACCCCACGAGACTTAGATCCTTCAGTGATGTTCCATGCGTGGAGGAATGCGGAGGGTTGGTCTTTCCTACCTGCCCATGACATTATCTCAGGCTGTCTCCATTGCTCCATCTCTCCATCCTCCTGTCTGGGCCTCATGAGTGCTGCCGGTGAGCTCTAGGGTGTGTGGCTATTCTCTGAGGGTTCGTGAGTGATCTCTAACTTAAATAAGTTCACAGATTAGCTAGAGGCCAGAGATGACAAGACAAGTGTATCATAATAAGTATAAGATTGGGGGCAGGGGCGGCTTATGGCTCTGCTCAGGTAAGGCCAGAATGTATTAAAAAATGGGAAGCCAGGTGTGGTGGTTCACACCTATGATCCCAGCATTCAGCAGTAGAAGCAGGGAGGCGGGGACACCAAGGTCATCTGCAGGCACATAGTGACTTTGAGTCCAGACTGAACTACATAAGAGCTTGTTAATCGGGAGGTGGAGTGGAGGTGCCTTTAAGCATTTTGGAGGTAGATGGATCTCTGTGAGTTCAAGGATCGCCAGGGCTCCACAGTGAAGAGGAGAGGAATCCAGACACCTGCATCAAGGATGTCCCAGCATCCAACACTGCACAGATCACTCTTTTGTACCAAACACTTTCCCTTCGCAGTGAAAGATGATTTGGTTCGGCATGTAGCTAAGAAGACAATGCTTTCAGATAAAAATGAGACGGTCCATGACCGTCCACACCCCAAAACCCACAAAACCTCTTTGGCACTGACCTGTGTGTTTTTGATTAGTTTTACCATGAGCAGCTGCAGATGAAGTCAGCTGAAATTTTACAATCAAATCATGCATAGCACCAAGCTGGTTCTTTTTTCCCTGTTATGAATTTTAAACTGTTGCAAAGTCTAAATTTTAAATCCTCCAGTATATCCCTCAAAGAGTCTGATTCAGTAAATTGCAAAGAAAATAGGAATGAGAACAAAAATTACGGAAAAAAAAAAATGAGGTTCCTTTTTAAACAACTTGGACTCTGTATCAGCCACTGGGAGTGGTCAGCCTCCATTATAGGTTGGTTTTGTTTGTGTTTTTGTTGTCTTTTTGCAGTACAAGATTGGAACCCATGCTAGGCACATAATCCACCACTGAGCTACAACCCTAGGCCCCTGCTCTTTATGTATGTCATAAAAGCATTGCTTTCTCTGTACTCCAACCTAATAAATATTTTAAACATATCATGTTCAAGCAGTTGCCCAATTGTTAGTCTATGTCCTAGGCAGAGTCATCTAAGAAGAGAGTCTCAGTTGGGGGATAGGGTCATATCTATGGGGAATTTTCTTCATTTTTGCTTTTTATTGATGAAGGAGGGCCCAGCCCACTGTGGGCGGTGCCATCCCTAGGCAGATGTTCCGAGGGCGCATAAGAAAGAGCCTGTGAGTGAGCTGGGCAGCAAGCAGTGTTCATTTACGGTTGCTGCCCTGACATTTCTCGGTGATGTATTGTGATCTGTAAGCATAAACCAAAGAAACTCTTTCTTGCCCAAGTTACTTTTGGTCAGTGTTTTGGTCATAACTACAGAATGAAACCAGAACTATCTAACTCATAGTTCCAACTTTCCCTGGGAAAGGCATCAGAGAGAAGGTGACCAGAGGCTACCCTCCAGGGACCAGGCTGGACCTCTCTATTGATAAGTGCAGTGGATAATTTTGAGATCTTCACCTCAATGCTTTTTCCATTCTTTAAGGGCTTCACTTTCCTGAGGTACCCTCTGCCTCTGGCTTCTTGCAATTATATTCTCTTGTCTTCTGGATGCTCAATCAGCCTCTTTCTGTGTCTATCTTCCTTTACGTTTCATGCTAGTGCCCTTACCCCTGGCCCCAAGTCCCAGGCATCAGCCAAGTATGGGGGCATCAGACAAGTGCCTCAGGCCGGCAGTCTCCTTACCTGAGATTCACATCCTGTATCCACTCAGCTTCTGCATGGCTCATGGCCACCCCAAGCTCCAAAATGGACCACACCATTCCATCTCAAAGTCTGTTTCTCCTGACACCAAGTATGGGCGTACACACCTGTTGCCCAGCACCTGGGAGCTGAAGTCAGAAGACTGCTCAAGCCCAGGAATCGGAAACTAGCCTGGCGACATAGTGGGACATGCTCCCCCTGCCCCCCCCGCCCCCGCCCCCACCACACTGTTTCTACTGTTACACATTGACATGGCACTTCCTCAGTTAACTGTGCCAGGAACTTGAGAGCCTTCCTTCAGATTGGCCTCTCCCTTCATCCTGACTATTCTAACCAAATAATATTTTTTGCTTTGGCCTATTTTCAGACGGGATCTCACATAGCCCAGGCTAGCTTCAAACCCCCTATGAAGCCAAGGATAATAACCTCCTGTCCCTGATCCTCCTGCCTCTACCTCCTGAGCACTGCACCCTCACACCCCACCAAACACTGTTTTCAAGAACTAAGTGTTTTCTTTTTTTTTTTTTTTTTGTTTTTGTTTTTGTTTTTTTTTATTTGATATAATTTATTTACATTTCAAATGATTTCCCCTTTTCTAGCCCCCCCCCCACTCCCCGAAAGTCCCGTAAGCCCCCTTCTCTTCCCCTGTCCTCCCTCCCACCCCTTCCCAGTTCCCCGTTCTGGTTTTGCCAAATACTGTTTCACTGAGTCTTTCCAGAACCAGGGACCACTCCTGCTTTCTTCTTGTATCTCATTTGATGTGTGGATTATGTTTTGGGTATTCCAGTTTTCTAGGTTAATAACCACTTATTAGTGAGTGCATACCATGATTCACCTTTTGAGTCTGGGTTACCTCACTTAGTATGATGTTCTCTAGCTCCATCCATTTGCCTAAGAATTTCATGAATTCATTGTTTCTAATGGCTGAATAGTACTCCATTGTGTAGATATACCACATTTTTTGTATCCACTCTTCTGTTGAGGGATACCTGGGTTCTTTCCAGCATCTGGCAATTATAAATAGGGCTGCTATGAACATAGTAGAGCATGTATCCTTATTACATGGTGGGGAATCCTCTGGGTATATGCCCAGGAGTGGTATAGCAGGATCTTCTGGAAGTGAGGTGCCCAGTTTTCGGAGGAACCGCCAGACTGCTTTCCAGAGTGGTTGTACCAATTTGCAACCCCACCAGCAGTGGAGGAGTGTTCCTCTTTCTCCGCACCCTCTCCAACACCTGCTGTCTCCTGAATTTTTAATCTTAGCCATTCTGACTGGTGTAAGATGAAATCTTAGGGTTGTTTTGATTTGCATTTCCCTAATGACTAATGAAGTGGAGCATTTTTTAAGATGCTTCTCCGCCATCCGAAGTTCTTCAGGTGAGAATTCTTTGTTTAACTCTGTACCCCATTTTTTAATAGGGTTGTTCGGTTTTCTGGAGTCTAACTTCTTGAGTTCTTTATATATATTGGATATTAGCCCTCTATCTGATGTAGGATTGGTGAAGATCTTTTCCCAATTTGTTGGTTGCCGATCTGTCCTCTTGATGGTGTCCTTTGCCTTACAGAAACTCTGTAACCTTATGAGGTCCCATTTGTCAATTCTTGCTCTTAGAGCATACGCTATTGGTGTTCTGTTCAGAAACTTTCTCCCTGTACCGATGTCCTCAAGGGTCTTCCCCAGTTTCTTTTCTATTAGCTTCAGAGTGTCTGGCTTTATGTGGAGGTCCTTGATCCATTTGGATTTGAGCTTAGTACAAGGAGACAAGGATGGATCAATTCGCATTCTTCTGCATGCTGACCTCCAGTTGAACCAGCACCATTTGTTGAAAAGGCTATCTTTTTTCCATTGGATGTTTTCAGCCTCTTTGTCGAGGATCAAGTGGCCATAGGTGTGTGGGTTCATTTCTGGATCTTCAATCCTGTTCCATTGATCCTCCTGCCTGTCACTGTACCAATACCATGCAGTTTTTAACACTATTGCTCTGTAGTATTGCTTGAGGTCAGGGATAATGATTCCCCCAGATTTTCTTTTGTTGCTGAGAATAGTTTTAGCTATCCTGGGTTTTTTGTTGTTCCAGATGAATTTGATAATTGCTCTTTCTAACTCTGTGAAGAATTGAGTTGGGATTTTGATGGGTATTGCATTGAATCTGTATAGTGCTTTAGGCAAAATGGCCATTTTAACTATATTGATTCTACCGATCCATGAGCATGGGAGGTTTTCCCATTTTTTGAGGTCTTCTTCCATTTCCTTCTTCAGAGTCTTGAAGTTCTTGCCATACAGATCTTTCGCATGTTTGGTAAGAGTCACCCCAAGATACTTTATACTGTTTGTGGCTATTGTGAAGGGGGTCATTTCCCTAATTTCTTTCTCAGCCTGCTTATCCTTTGAGTATAGGAAGGCCACTGATTTGCCTGAGTTGATTTTGTAACCTGTCACTTTGCTGAAGTTGTTTATCAGCTGTAGGAGCTCTCTAGTGGAGTTCTTTGGGTCACTTAGGTAGACGATCATGTCGTCTGCAAATAATGATAGTTTGACTTCCTCCTTTCCAATTTGTATCCCTTTGACCTCCTTATGTTGTCGAATTGCCCGAGCTAGTACCTCAAGTACAATATTGAAAAGATAAGGAGAAAGGGGGCAGCCTTGTCTGGTCCCTGATTTCAGTGGGATTGCTTCAAGTTTCTCTCCGTTTAGTTTGATGCTGGCTACCGGTTTGCTGTATATTGCTTTTACTATGTTTAGGTATGGGCCTTGAATTCCTGTTCTCTCCAAGACTTTAAGCATGAAAGGATGCTGAATTTTGTCAAATGCTTTTTCAGCATCCAATGAAATGACCATGTGGTTTTGTTCTTTGAGTTTGTTTATGTAGTGGATTGTATTGATGGATTTCCGTATATTGAACCAACCCTGCATTCCCGGGATAAAGCCTACTTGATCATGGTGGATGATCGTTTTGATGTGAAGAACTAAGTGTTTTCAACACTAAAAAACTTGTAGATAAACACCACATTTGTTTTCTGCGTTAGTGAGTGTGAGGTGCAGTGCTTCACCACATAGCCCTGCAGTCAGGGACACCACCCATCTCTAGATGATGCGGTTTTTGTCTTCCCTAGTAGAAATGCTGACCTGTGAAACATTAACTCTTCATTCCCTCCTCCCCCACCAACCACTATACTTCCTATGTATTTTTAATAACACCAGTCATTCATCCCAGAGGAATCACAGACTATCTTGATGGCTGATTTCTTTCACTTAACATGGTGTTATCAGTTGGATAACATAACAAGGGTTCCAGGATGTCAGATGTCAGGTTAGTCTTCCTTTTCTGAGGTGAGTAGTACTTCACTTGCAGATATCTGGCACATTGGTTGGTCCATGCATCTTCTGATGGCCACTTCTGACTGCTAGAAACAGCCCTTGTGTAAATGCATGTGTACATTACATTCCCAAGCCCCCTTTTGAAATGTATTCAGAGGTGGGATGGCTGGGTTATACAGAAATTCTATTTTTAATAATTATTTTTTTAAGTTTAATTTATTAATTATGCATGTGTCTGGCTGTGAGTGCATTCATGCCACTATGTGTGTGTGTGTGTGTGTGTGTGTGTGTGTGTGTGTGTGTGTGTGTATCAGAGGACAACTTGTAGGCATCAGTTGTGATTGCAGTGGAACTTGTGATCTGAATGCAGCTTGTCATGTTTGGCAGAAAATACCTTTGCCTGCAGAACCATGTCATCTGCCATTGTTCTTAACAATCTTGAGAAACCATCACACCATTTTTCAGTGGCTGTGCCATGGTGCACTCCCATCAGGAGTGACTCTGATTTCTCTGCACGCTTGCTGACAGTTGTTGTGTGATTGGCATCTTGATTCGTATTTCTCTGGTAATTAATTGTTTCCTGCTCCCCCACCCATGTTTGTTGGTGATCTGTTGGCCATCTTTGGGGAAAACTCTATTCATATCCTTCCCCCATTTTTAAATTGGGTTGCTTAGGGTTTTATGTTTTTTTTTTTTTTTTTTTTTTTTTTTTTTTTTTTTTTGCCCTGGCTGTCCTGCAACTCACTCTGTAAACCAGGCCAGCCTCGTACTCAGAAATCTGCCTGCCTCTGCCTCCCAAGTGCTGGGATTAAAGACATGTGGCACCACCACCCAGCTGCTGAGGGTGTTTATTGTTGTTATTGAGTTGTGGGGGTTATTTACAGATTCTAGATCCCAAACCTGGTATGGTGGTGCATGCCTTCAATCCCAGCACTTGGGAGGCAGAGGCAGGTGGATCTCTGTGAGTTCAAGGCCAGTCTGATCTGCAGAGTGAGTTCTAAAAAAGCCAGAGCTACACACTGAGAGCCTGTTTCAAGATAAATAAATTCTAAATATCAATCCTCTTTCAGATAAGCAATTAGCAAACCTTTTTTTTTTATTATTTTAAAGGAAGTTCTTTCATTTGTCACCCTTCCTTTATGTGGGGGTTGGGGTGGGAGTAGGGTGGTGGTAGGGTGACACCTGCATGCATGCAGTGGTCAGAGAATAACACGCAGCAATCTGTTTTCTCGTTTGTGGGATGTCAGACTTGCCCACAGACACTTGTGCCCACTGAGCCCCCTCACCAGCCCCTTTCCTCTCCTTTATAGTTTGCAGTGCTGGATCAAACCCAGAGCCTGTGCAAGACAAGAACTCTCTGAGAACTACAACCACAGCTTTGGAACCCCACTAGTGTCCTTTCAAACACAAAAGGTTTTCTCCCCCCAGATTTTGATGAGGTCCAACACATCTATTTGTTATCTTGTCTAGACTCAGTATCACCTAAGAAACTGTCATCTACTTCAATGTCAAGACTCATCCCGTATGTACAGTTTACTGTTTTTTGTTGTTGTTGTTGTTGTGGTTGTTGTTTAATGAGAATTTTAGTCCTTTCTTTTTTAAAAACAGGTTTCTTTTTCACACTTTATGTTTTTCCTTCCCCTAAGTCTTTCCAGATCCCCCCGCTGCCCTACCCACACAACTTTGTGTTCTCTAGATCCCTCTCTCAAAATAAACAATAATACAAAACAACAATAAAGCCACAGAAATGAAAATCAAAACAAATAAGACAAAAATGCCAAAATGAAACAAAAAGTTTACACATTTTACAAAAACAAACAGACATGGAATTCATTATATGTTGACTAACTACTCCTGGGCAAGGGCCTGCCCTGGAGTATGGTTGATACACCCAGGGACTCACTTGAGAAAGCTGATTTTCCCTTTGCCAGTGGGTTTTCTAATGCAGATATGTTCTTGGTTGGGGATGGGACACCCATGTCCACTTCTCCAACCAAGTCCTGAGAGTCCACCTGGCTTGAACCTGTGCAGGTCCTGTGTGAGCTGCCGCAGCGTCTGTGACGTCACAGTGTCTGTCCTACTGTGTCCCTGGAGTCATCCACCACCTCTGGCTTTTACTGTCTCCTCTTCTGCATAGATCCCTGGACCTTACGGGGAGGGTTTAGCAAACAATCCCATATAGAACCGTGTGCTTCAACGTCTCTCACTTTTGGCATACCGTCCAGTTACAGGTCTCTGTGTAAAAGTATCCCATTGACTGCAAGAAGCTCGGCTGATGCAGGTTGATCAAGGGATGCATTTATAGGTGTAGCAGTATGGCCTTAGGAGTCATTTTAATGCTACCTTACACCTGATATTGGCCTCTGGCCTCTCTGTATACACATGTATCTGAATATGCTTGTGTGTGTGGAGGGTGGGGGAAACTCCATGGTAAACATGCGGAGGTCAGAGGACAACTGTCAGGAATCGGTTCTTACATTCCACCATGGAGATCCTAGGGATTGAACTTGGGACATCAGATTTGTCAGCAATCACCTTTACCAATTCTCCTGGCCTCATTTTCTTAAAATAGAACCTCACTGTTCTTTCAAAGACACAACACTCTGCATAACAAGTTAGTAAGATCGTTATTGGCAAAGATAATCTGCCTAGCTGGCCTTGGCGTTAAATATCAATGCAATGAACACATTGTTTTTTTCTTTTTTTAATTTTTATTTATTTTATGTGTATAAATGCTGTTTTTTATGCACATCAGAAGAGGGAATCAGATTCCACTATAGATGGTTGTGAGCCACCATGTAGTTGCTGGGAATTGAACTCAGGACCTCTGGAAGAGCAGCCAGTGCTCTTAATCACTATACCATCTCTCCGGGCCTGTGTGACTTTTTTTTTTTTTTAATTAAAGACATGGTTCAGAGGACACAGGTTCAATTCCCAGCATTCACATGATAACTCATAATCATTTATAACTCCAGTCCTAGGGGATCTGACACCTTCTTTTGGCTTCTATAGGATGCATGCTTCCAGGCACACACAGACATACATTCAGGAAAAGACACATACCTGTTAGTAAAATAAAAATAACTTTAAAACAGTCTACCTGAGCATGAGCATGGTGACACATGGCCATAATCCCAGCACAAAGAGGAGGCAGAGGAAGAAAGGTAGCCAGTTGGAGCCTAACTTGGGCTATATACGAAGAATCTGTCTCAAAGAAACAGAATGAAAAACCAAAAAGAAATAAACATTAAATATATACATTTAAATAAATAAATAGCTTATCTTCTCTGTTCTAAATTGCACAGGATTTTAACATTTTTCCCCAACTGAGACTTTAATTTAAACAATACATATAGGCAAAGATGGAAAAAAACCCAAGTTTGTAATTTATTCTATACTATGCGTCATAAGTAGCACTAATAGCAAAATTCTTAACATGGATGCCTCCCAAAGCATTTGAAAGTTCACACAAATTTATGCATGGAAACATACGAAGGGCTACTATCAAATGTTGCTCTCTGTCAGCTCTGGGAGCTAGCAGAAGTTGAGGCAGGTTTTAAAAAATAAAACAAAAAACTCCTTTTTCTCTGCCCATATTTTCAGATTTCCTCAAGTAAGCGTATTAAAGCGTATAGATAGTTCTCGGGAAAGAGAAAACTATCATATGAGAAATGATCTTTGGGATATTAAATCTGACATTTGAAAGTCTGAGTCTTCACTTAGCATATTTTATCACTAGGCATGGACTGGAATCGCAGCTTACCTGGCCATCTGTTAGATGGTACTGCAGGAAGCAACCTTCTTGAATTGTTCCTGTCTGGCTATGCAGCCAGGAGCATTTAAAGCCCTTGTAAGGGATGGAGGTTCTATTTTCTTAGTGAACTGTGGCTTTCATTATTACTAGTATATGCTAAATATCTAAAAATAAACCCCCTTGGTGCCCCGGAAGCCTTTTTTAAACAAGTTTCCTCATCAACTGGAGCTTAGAAAAGGAAATTCGAGAATTAAGTGCTGTGTTTTTAAGATTTCAACTAATGAAGTATTTCAAATTCATAGACAATAACAAAAGAAATCTACCCACTTTCCCTTTCTGCTTATCAGGAAAATATCAGGACTCGAAAAGCCTTCCCTCAGCCGGGCATGGTGGTACATGCCTGTAATCCCAGCACTTGGAAGGCAGAGGCAGGTGGATTTCTGAGTTCGAGGCCAGCCTGCTCTACAGAGTGAGTTCCAGGACAGCCAGGGCTACACAGAGAAATCCTGTCTCGAAAAACCAAAAAAAAAAAAAAAAAAGAAAGAAAGAAAGAAAGAAAGAAAGGCCCTCCCTCTCCTGCGCCCTCTCTCCCTGCAGACAGCCACTGACTCTCCGCTGACTTCCGGCACATACACACATACTTTACATACATACAATCTATAGCCACCCTTTATGCTCATAAATAATAACAATTGTTGTTATATAGTAGAAAAAAATCTTATTCTCTACGTGGTTTTTCTTGCTTTTATGTTCAGTCTGTGGTGTTGAGGCCTGGACCTGAGCTCCGTGTATGTGGGGCCAGACTCCACCACCTCGCTGGGCCCACCCGACTCGCTCGTTGCCGAAGGGAACGGCAAATCTCAGTGAAAAATTCCATCCAGTTGGAATGTTCTTCGTCCTTGTTTTCCCATTGTAATTCTACATCTGTTTTCATAAAGCTTTGCTTTATCAAAATGAGACGACTCCCATTACAAACCCTGCCTTTCACATTAGCCCGTACTTTGTTTTAAGCTCAGTAGTTATAGAAGGAGTCAGAGCTCCCTAAGGCTAGAACAATGTGTATCCACCTTCTAATTGTGACTTTTAAGGCACAGGACTTGGAAAAGTAATCACAGTCTAATAAGTTTGTTCATTTGTTAAATTGGGTTTTGTTCTAAAATATTTATACTCATATGAACAAAACAAATCAAATCAGTCAGCTTAGCCGAGGGACCACAGCTACACACAGCAATAAAATCTCTTTCTAATCCTTAGTCAAATTAAAAGTACCAAGGAATTGTTGGGATAGAATTAGTAATTTTCCAAATTATTATAACAATCCTATTACTTTAAATATTGTTATTCAACCTTAAAAATGTGATTTATGTTGAATGGGTATCATAAACTGTCAAGTAATTTAGCTCAAAATACAGACTGAATTAATTACCTAATTAATAAATAGATGTCAGTTTGAATAGTGACCAGTGTGGTCCCTAACAGACAGCTCTCTGTTCCTCAGAAACCACAAATCACCCACTTTGAAAACCGATCTTGGCTGCGGCCCACAGTGGTTGCCGAGCTTGCTTGCAGTGTTATAGACTAGAGTGCCGTGCATTCTCCAAACCTAGTCCTCAGGCTCCCAGCCTAGCTGCTGTGCACAGGTGAGAGAAAATAATTGCAACAAATGAGTCAAGTGGTTGGTGAGATTTTTGCTCTCAGCTTGAGTCACTCTGTGCTGAGAGCTTGAATGTCAAAACAGTATCTGTCCGCTAAGCATGATCTCCATGGTACGTTCTGGTCAGAAAGACCACCTTTTAAAAACAAAAAAACTTTGTTTAGGCCTATAAGTACTTTGCCTGCAGCTAGGTATTTATGTTTGTGCACCATGTTTGTGCCCGATACCCATGGAGGGGAGAGCAGGACCTCCGATTCCCTGGAAGGGGAGTTATACACAGTTATGAGCTGCCATACTGGTGTTGGGAAACAAACCCTTGCCCTAAGACCAGCCATTGCTCTTAAACACTGAGCCATCTTTCCAGCCATCTTTAAACCTTGACAGCGGGTGTGTGTGTGTGTGTGTGTGTGTGTGTCACTGCATGCAAGAAGAGGTCAGAAGACAATATTATACATACAAATACATAAGTAAATAAATCTTTGAAACAAACAAACACAACTAAAAAATGATAAGCCAGGTGGTGGTAACACACACCTTTAAACCCAGCACTCAGGAGGCAGAGGCAGGCAGATCTCTGAATTTGAGGCCAGCCTGGTCTACAGAGTAAGTTCTAGGACAGCTAGGACATAAAGAACCTTGTCTTGTAAAAACAACAACAACAAAACAAAAAATAATCCTGAGGATCAAAAGGAGACATAAAGAAATAGCCAACAAGCAAACGAAAAGAGCCTTGTCTTCAGTAGTCCTTGGGGACTCACACACACACCATGAGAAACCACCATGAGTACCCCAATAGGGGTACTCATTTGAAGAAGGTGAAACCCTCCGACGATAAAGGCTGGAATGTAAAAATGTGAGTCCACTTTGGAACAGTCTGATGGGTTCTCAAAAGATTAAACACAAAGCTACCACAGGGCCTAGCAGTTTCTCCAGTACAAATGAAAATCTCATGTCCACACAAAAAAAGTGTACATGGATGTTTACAATAGCCAGTGCCTGTCACTGATGGATATTTACATGGGATATGACATCTACATAGAATAAATTCTACTCAGTCATTCAAAGAAATCAAGTACTGTTGTAACCTTCAAAATATGTACAGACTTAAAAGTTTCATTCTAAATAGAAGCCAGTCACAAAAGACCACATTTCTGGACTCACAAGATGGTTCGCTGGGTAAAGGCATTTGCCATCCAGTCCGACTACCTGAGTTTGATCCCCAAACCTCCACATGGGAGAAGAGGAGTGAGTCCAACAAGTTGCCCCCAACCACACGGGTGCAATGGCTCATCACACCACAGCCTCACTCACCCCTCCCACCCACAAAGCAAATATATTTAAAAAAAATGTGCTGGTGCAAATCGATCCATTCTTATTTCCTTGTACAGAGCTCAAGTCGAAGTAGATCAAGGACCTCCACATAAAACCACACACACTGAAACTAATAGAAAAGAAAGTGGGGAAGAGCCTTGAGCGCATGGGCACAGGGGAAATTTTCCTTAGAGCTTATGCTCTAAGATCAAGAATTGACAAATGGGAACTCATAAAATTACAAAGTTTCTGTAAGGTAAAGGACATTGTCAATAGGACAAAATGGCAACCAACAAATTGGGGAAAGATCTTTACCAACCCTACATCTGACAGGGGGCTAATATCCAATATATACAAAGAACTTAAGAAGTTAGACTACAGAGAACCAAATAACCCTATTAAAAAATGGAGTACAGAGCTAAACAAAGAATTTTCACCTGAAGAATATCCGAATGGCCGAGAAGCACCTAAAGAAATGTTCAACCTTCTTAGTCATTGGGGAAATGCAAATCAAAACAACCCTGAGATTTTACCTTACACCAGTCAGAATGGCTAAGATCAAATCTCAGGAGACAGCAGGGGCTGGGGAGGATGTGGAGAAAGAGGAACACTCCTTCACTGCTGGTGGGGTTGCAAGCTGGTACAACCACTCTGGAAATCAGTTTGGCAGTTCCTCAAAAAAGTGGGCATAATACTACCAGAGGACCCCGTTATACCACTCCTGGGAATATACCCAGAGGATTCCCCTGCATGCAATAAGGACACATGCTCCACTATGTTCATAGCAGCCTTATTTATAATAGCCAGAAGCTGAAAAGAATCAAGATATCCCTCAATAGAGGAATGGATACAGAAAATGTGGTACATTTACACAATGGAGTACTACTCAGCTATTAAAAACAATGAATTCATGAAATTCTTAGGCAAATGAATGGAACTAGAAAATATTATCCTGAGTGAGGTAACCCAATCACAAAAGAACACACATGGTATGCACTCACTAATAAGTGGATATTATCCCAGAAGCCTGGAATACCCAAGATACAAGTCACAGACCTAATGAATCTCAAGAAGAAGAAAGAACAAAGTGTGGATACTCCAGTCCTTCTTAGATGGGGGAACAAAATACCCACAGGAGCAGATCAGAGACAAAGTGTGGGGCAGAGACTGAGGGAAAAACCATTCAGAGACTGCCCTACCTAGGGATCCATCCCATATACAGTTACCAAACCCAGACACTATTGTGGATGCCAACAAGTGCTTGCTGACAGGAGCCTGATATAGCTGTCACCTGGGAGGCTCTGCCAGTGCATGACAAATACAGAGGGGGACACTCTCAGCCAGCCATTGAACTGAACAGTGTCCCCAATGGAGGAGCTAGAGAAAGGACCCAAAGGAACTGAACTGCATGACAAATACAGAGGGGGACACTCTCAGCCAGCCATTGAACTGAACACAGTGTCCCAATGGAGGAGCTAGAGAAAAGACCCAAAGGAACTGAAGGGGTTTGCAGTGCCCAAGGAGGAATAACAATTTGAAAAACCCAGTACCCCCAAAGCTCCCAGAGACTAAACCACCAACCAAAGAGTACACATGGAGGGACCCACGGCTCCAGCTGCATATGTAGCAGAGGATGGCCTTGTTGGACATCAAAGGGAGGATAGGCCCTTGGTCCTGAGAGGGCTAGATGCCCCAGTATAGGGGGAATGCTAGGACAGGGAAGTGGGAGTAGGTGGATTGGTGAGCAGGGGGAGGGGGGATGAGTTAGGGGGTTTTGGGTGGGGGAGGACTAGGAAAGGGGACATTTGAAATGTAAATAAAGAATATATCTAATTAAAAAAAAAAAGAAAAGAAAAAATGTGCCAGGCAGTGGTGGCACATGCCTTTAATCCCAGCACTTGGGAAGTAGAGGCAGGCAGATCTCTGAGTTCGAGGCCACCCTGGTCTACAGAGTGAGTTCCAGCCAGGGCTACACAGAGAAACCTTGTCTCAAAAAAAAAAAAAAAAAAAAAAAAAAGAGTAAAAAGTAATCTTAAAGATAGCCAACTAGAAGAAAGAAAGAGTTTATTTTTAGCTTACAGGTTATAGTCCATCACTTTTGGAATTTAGGGCAGGAACTCAAGGCAGAAACTTGGAGCCAGGAAGTGATGTAGAGGCCACGGAGGTGCTCTGCTCACTGTCATGCTCTAGAACTCAAGGTCAGCTAGCTTTCTTCTACCCATCCCCCGCCACCCACACACCAGGACCACCTGACCAGGATGACATCACTCACATGGTCTGAGCCCTCCAGTGTCAAGGAAATGCTCCCACAGAGTTGCCTACTGGCCAATCTGATGGAGGTGTTTTTTCACTTGAGGTTTCCTCATACCGGATTACTCTAGCTTCTGTCAAATTGGCCAAAATAAATAAATAAGTAAATAAATAAATAAAATAGTAAATAAAATAAAATTTAAATTTATAAATAAACAGATGAATAAATAAAGCCAACACAGAAGATAAACATTTCTCTTAGGATTTAAGATCCCTAGGGATAAATAAGAAAGTCTTTGTTTGTTTGTTTGTTTGTTTTGTTTTTGTTTTTGTTTTTGAGATAGGGTTTCTCTGCGTAGTCCTAATGTCCTGGAACTCACTCTGTAGACCAGGCTAACCTCAAACTCAAGAGATCCACCTGCCTCTGCCCCGAGTGCTGGGATTAAAGGTCTGTGCCCTCACACAGCCAAATGAGAAACTCTTAAGATAGTATTCAAACAGAAAGATAAAATTGTCTGTGAGGTCAACCATGCTTGGTGGTTTATCAAAGATTTGAATTCTAGAGGACAGATGATCCCTGTCTCATCCATCCTCACTTTACACCACTGCTGGCATGGTAGACATCCCATAAGCACAGGAATAAAGAAAGGAATGATTAAATAAATAAAATTACTTTTAGTAACATTATGTTCTCTGCCCTGGTTTATATAAAATTTTCCTAGACTGTTAAAATCTTTCTAAATGATATCACTGACCAGCATTTATATTATATAACTCTGATAATATTTTTTCACATAACAGTACTTCTGAAATCATAGTGCCTCTCTTATGGGTGATTTATCTAGATAATGTGATGCTATTTTTTTTTCTGAAAAACTGATATTAAATCAATGGTGCATCTGGTGACCACTGGCATCCCAGAGCTGAGGGAACTAGCTTGTCAATAATATCTTGCTGTAAAGGCTTTGCGTCATCAGAAGATGTAGGAGGCATACATATGAGTCATTTAAAATGTTATATATGTAGAAGACAGATAATCTAACATGAATAAATATTATAGAAGATCCTAACTGGGACCTAAAAATCACCCGCATGGGTTTAAGATAAAGAACGTGTGGGTTAATGGTGGCTATAGTGTGAAGTCTAGGAGTTTCAATAACCTACAAGGTTGGTAAAAATCACTGATGTAGCCAGACATGGTGACATACTCCTGAAATCCCAGCATTCAGGAGGTTGAAGCAGGAGAATCAGTTTGAAGTCATCCTAGGCTGTATAAAAACAAAATTAATGCTTAGACTAGAGATGGAGTCAGCTAATAGAGCACTTGTCCGCCCCACATAAAGCCGTGGGTTCCCTCCCTGCGACGGCATAGACAAGCAGGCAGCGCACACCCGAAGCCCCAGTGCAGACAGGAGGATCAGACATTCAAGAATATCCCCAATTATATATAGCCTGGGCTACATTGAGACTCTGTCTCAAAGTGTGTGTGTGTGTGTGTGTGTGTGTGTGTGTGCTATCAATAGGCAAAAGTTATCAATATGAATAGGTTCCAACTCAAATTAAGATTTATCTTCTTAGCACTCTTGAGACAGAGGCAGGTGGATTTCTGGCAAATGCTGATTGTATCCCCACCCACAAGCTTGAAGAGGGAAGTACGCCCACAGGCAAGCAATATAAACAGAAGGTGACAACAACCGTTGTTCTTACAGTTCCTCTGACTTTGGGAGTCAATGATATGGCATAACACGATAGAATTGTCTGCAAGGCTTCTGCACGAAGGGAGTTAGGGTCAAACAGATGAAAACAAATCACCACCCGGTGAGCATTAGGCCTCGCCTTGTATATCCCTACTTCCATCATGCATGGCAGTGAAGTCGGATCCCTGCAGGATGGACAAGGAGTAGTCCAGCCTCCTTGAACTGAGAAGCCACATCGCGGTTCCCGGGTCTCCACCCTGCTTGCCGCCTGCGTCTGAGCCCTTTCTTCTCCCATGTTCTTTGCTGGTTGCTTGGTTCTGACTTCTATATCCAGGTGCAATCTCCTTTAATTCTCTCTACAATTCCTTCAGGAAGGCATTGGTATTTTCTATTTCTGGGGTGAGGGTGGGGGCATAGATTCCTTGTTACCCATCTCTCCCCTTATTGCTACTGTTGCTCCATCCACGCACCCCCAACCCCATGCCAGGTCTCTGCTTTTAGAATCTTTCTTACAGCCAGCCCAGCTCAACTCCGCCACCCCCTCCCACGTGCCGCTCCTGGGCCTGTTTTATTTATCTTTTTTAAAGGAAGGCTTTGCCCGAGCCTGACCTGTCAGATGGGCGGTATTTAATCCAGCCTCCCCTTGCTGCCAGGACCCTTAGTCTTGTGTGTAGAATCTGACAGGTGCAAAAATGCTGGCACACTTGGGGGTCTTCTGAGGGAGGGCTGCAGGGCTGCCTCAGAGCTGCATGGCCTTAGGTAAGTGTCGTTGCTACAATTCCTTCCAGGAGTGTGTGTTGGGGGGGTACATTTGTTCCCTCTGGAGAAGTAATGAGATTTTTGGACTTAATTACAGAGCATAGGAAAAGGGGGCTCCTACAGGAGAGTGGGTGCTCACCCCAAAAAGGTCACACAGGAAAGTCTTTACCCAGAAGCGACAGTGGCTTTCCAACAGCCGCAGAGACAGATCCCCACACAGCCCTAGTCTTCCCTGGCCCATATACTCTCCTCCCCAAGGTCGTGTACAGTCACAGCAGTTACGTACAACAAGCGGAAGTGAGCTGCTGCATCTTCAGGAGAGGCCCCAAGATAGAGGCTGTTTGTCTCAGAGGGGCAGGCTATGGCTACCAAAGCCCATCAGTCCAGAACACTTAGCGGCTGCTCTATTCCTTGTTGTAGATACTGGAACTTTCTTTAATGTAATATCTTACATGATTATTTAAGGTCTCTCTGACAGAGAAACGCTGAAACAATGTTTGGATAGTCATTTATGTAACCACTCATTTATAAAACTTTAAAACCGTCTAAGAGCTGAACCCAGTAGGAGCTGATGCTCCATCTCTCCCCTTTCTCCTCTTCCTTCCCCTCTTTCTCCCTCCTCCCCCTCCCTATTCTCCCCCCCCATTACCTCCTCCTTCTCTCCCCACCCCCTCCTCCTCTTCCCCTCCCTCCCTGCCTCCTCTTTCTTCTCCATCTTTGGAGATGGGGATCTCATTGTATTGCCTGATTCTCCTCAGACTCATGGCCCTCTTTCCTCAGCCTGCACCAGGATTATGGGCATCACACGTGGGCGTCACACTTCTAAGGGTACAGAGCTGTGACAGAGTAAGGCTCGAGGCCCTAATGAACGCACAGAGATCTACAGTTCCTGACGGTTTGTCTTGGCAGTTGTCTCCAGGATTATTGACTTCATGCCTGACAGTTTTCTTTTTTTACTCCAATATGAAGAAAATTTGGGCAAATTCATATTGTGTTTTAAAAGACTCTTGGGCAAACTTGTGACTACACCAGCACCAACAGCTGCATTAAAAGCAGGCTAGGAAGACAGATTTGGGACGTACCTATAAAGTACTCAAGGATACTGTGACTATCACATCCAGTCACCGCCGCCAATCGCTGTGATCCTGGCTGCTTCGGCTTCCATCTAATTCCTCCTCAGCAGGATTCACCTGGGCTATAGATAAAATCTTGCAGCGACCTCAGCAATCAAGAGGCAGCTCCACAACCTTTTTACCCGATGGTTCTGCCTTATTTTAGCACCTTATATTTCCCTCCCACTTTACACCATGACAGTCCTGTCTTGAGATCAGTCTGTAAATGGCTCCTCGAAGGAAGAGCGTGTCAGCCTCAGAAGATCTAAGCAGTTACACACCTGGCTCTTTGCAGCGGACACTTCAAAGGCGAAGCGATCTAGGCACAGAGGGAGGAGAGTTCAACAGGAATTATGACTTTTCGGGGTCTGGATTACTTTGAAGACCAAAGCGTGTTTGATCCTCGCTCTGATACTAGCTTTCTGATCACGACACGTGCAGAGCTTTGTTGGTGGCTAGAGGCTCATTCTGGCCCGTACCATTTTCTAAACAATCAGCATAAACATTAAGACATCACGGTGCTTAACAAATGCGCGGCCACTACAGACCTCCTCTTTCATGTAGTGTTCTCGATTCATTTCATTAGTTAAAAGAAATAGGCATTCATTACAAAAGAATTAAACTGTCAAAAATAAGAAATCTTAAAGATCATATTTATAGACATCATCCAAAAAGATATTTCACTGCATCTCCTTTAGGGCTTTTATTTATACATTTTTTAACGGCACCGAGATCATTCTAAAAATACACACATAGTGAGTATATACAGTTATGTCCTATTTTCACTTCTAATTATAACACAAGGAAGAAATGCATACTTTGGGAGCTGATATGAGTTCAGGGTTTAGTAAAAAAAAAAAAATATGCCTTTCTTTGGGACTGAGAGTTGGGATTGTAATACCCTGACGAATTGCACTGGTTTGCTGGTTCCTTTTGCCTCAGTAAATTGAATATTTCATTTTTCCTAGATTTTAGAGTGAGATTTTTGATTTTAGATTTGGAACAGAGAGTATGATTGCTCTGCAGTTAAACTTTATGAAAAAAATATACATGAATCTAAATGTTTTGGGAGCCAGATGTGGTGACATACATCTTCACTCTCGAGACTTGGAATGCAGGAGAGCCACTTTAAATTCATGGCCAGTAGGGGTATATGACGGCATTCTGTCTCTAAAAAAAAAAAAAAAAAAAAAAAAAAAAAAAAAAATGTTTTGGGGTTGGTGAGACGGCTCAGTCACTGAAGGTGCTTGCCACAGAGACTGACACCCTGAGTCCAATGTCCAGGACCCACAATAGAAGGAGAGACGCCATCTTCTGACCTCCCCATGTGTGCACGCATGCACACACACAAATAAATATGTTTTAAAGTTTTAAATTTTTCAAAATGAAAACCAGTTTGCATTAGGTTTGATACTTATAAAATACATTTATTTAACACATTACAGACATCTAGCACTACCTTTAGGATGAAACCAGTCCATTTCCTATACTAGGCTTCCCTGAGGCAATGATTTAGAGACTCCATATTACAAATATTTATTAAATTCTTACATGTTATATCAGTTTCCTCCCACACACCCATACTGCAGACCTAATATAAGACACATGAAGAGTGATAATCAAGAATTAAATCTTTCTTCTTAAAAACTGTCAAAAGCTTGCTACATCAGCATCAAACGACAGGAGGAGAAATCTCTCCGTCTACTATATGCCCCTACGAGCCAGGTTTTAATTTGTTGCGAATGAGGGAAAGAGCCTATAAAAAAATCTTGGCAAAACACAGAACTGCTAATTTAATCAATTTTAGTAGTTAAAGCAGTGACTCCAAGCGCTAACACAATCTGTTGAAAGAACTACTTTCCAAGGTAGGGAGATTCATTTATTTCTGCGTTTTCTTCCCAGTTTTTCCAATCTAAGGATATGTGGGAAGCCATGGCTCACCTACTGAAAGCCTCCTCCCAAGGCTTGGGAAACAGACCCCGACCCAAACTGGAAGGAGCCTAGAAGTGGCTCAGTGATCCAGGTGTATGTGTGTGTGTGTGTATGCGTGTGTACGTACAGGGATGGACCGCAGCTGATTGACCATGAAGGAGAGACCAGTCTGACAGTACAGGAAGATGTGAAACTGGAGAGGGAAAAACAAACACAAAAACAGGTTACAATATATCATATGAAAAATTAAAAAAAAAACAGCAGGAGAATCATGAAGTTTCTGAGACAGCAAATGTTTAAGGTTATAATTTTAAATTGGTACATGGGTTAAAGTTCTTCGTGGTTTTGCTGCTCAAAACAAAACAAAACAAAACAAAAACCCACCTAACTAGTTTACTCAGAATAACCTGTAAATAACCTTCATTTAGCTGTGAAAGCTGGAGGCCAGTAAAATTCACTTTTTAAACTTATTTATTTATTTATTTATTTATTTATTTATTGGCAGTGGTGGTGGAGATTGGGGTGAGACAGGGTCTCTCTATGTGCCCTGGCTGTCCTAGAACCCACTATGTAGCCCAACCTGACCTTGAACTTACAGAGATCTGACTGCTTTTGCCTCCTGTTTGCTGAGATTAAAGGTGTGTGCCACCATATCCAGCAAAGACTTCTGTATTTTTTTTTTAATGTAAAGCACATGAACTGTGCTAAATACAATTTAGGGACTTTAATCTTCATGAACAGAGTCTGACCTAATCATGCAAAATGTGCATATTGTCACGGTGGCATTAATTGCTTTATCAACTTTATTTCAAATTCCTTTTTTTCTTAAAAAAAGTTATTTATTTAAAAAAATACATCTTGGTTTCCTAGTATGTTCCAAGACAGCCAGGGGTACAAAGTGAGACTCACTTTAAAACAAAAGCAAAGAAAATTTGCACTGAACCTGGGGGAGGAACTGGTGAGGGCTTCCCGTGCCCAGAGTGAGAAGGCTTGGCCACTCCCTGATGTTGCTATTTTCTTGTTCTCCTTGCCTCTCAACTGGATTTCTTTAGCCACAGTATTGTGGTGTCAGGTTCTCAGTAGGTATGTCATTACTGGTCTATCCTTTGTACCCCCATGAGAAGCCACAATCTCAAAGAGCACTCAGCACCTGGGAAATGGTTGCTATAGCAGAGAAAGACTTTTTGGGAACAAGAAATCCAAACACTGGAGCTCTCAGAGCGTGAACAGTTTGCAAGGTCTGTGTGCCATCTGAGACTGGATAATATGTGCGCAGATCACAGGGATGAAGAATTAGCAGCAAAGAAGGCATAGGCAGTAGTCATCAAAACATGAGGGATCAGCCAGGTGTGGTGTGCGCCTTTAATCACAGCACTGGAAAGCCAGAGGTAGGCAAATCTCTGTGAGTTCAAGACCAGGCTGGTCTTCAAAGTGGGTTACAGACAGCCAAGGTTACATGGAGAAACTCTGTCCAAAAAAAGAAAGAAAGAAAGAAATCTAAGAGTAGAGGGATCTGTGATGCAGACCCAGATAGAGCAGAGCCCACAGGGGTTCAAGATCCCACCTACACGGCTCACCCAGACTGGCTGTGAGACTCAGCAGGTAGGACAGAGGTAGCCTTGAAGCATCCTCTTGGGCTCAGTGTGTTATGCAGAGAAATAAAAGGCTTTGTAAACACCTGATAGTAACCCTGACTTAGGAGAGAGACTTTTGTATATAGCCCACGAAGAGAATGGGTCATTAAAGTAGAAAGAGACTTAAACAGCAAACTTCACTGTCAGGCAATGCTATTGGACAAAGACTGAGTAATAGATGGGAGAGGGACACTGGGAAGATGCTGATCAGGACCTACCCCACCCTGTTGTAGTCAGTCCCTAGGAGCAGAGGAAGAGAACAGTGGGAACTCTAAGGTGACTGGGTGACATTTGAACAGACAAACCAACCAGCCCAAGGCTAGAGAGATGGCTCAGTACATAAACATGCTTCTCGGGAAAGCGTGAGCCCTGTGTGTGACTCCGTACAATACGGGTGAAAGCTAGACATCGTTACACTGTCTATGATCTTAGGGCTCCTACGGGTCCGCCGGATACGGAGATCAGAGAAACCGGAAGTCTGAGGGGCAGGTAGCTTGGCATATGCAGAAGAACTACAGCAAATAGACCTTGTCTCAGACAAGGTGGAGACCAAGGTCCGGCATCCAAGGTTGTCTCTGACCACCCACAGCGTGCACACGCATGCCCACACTCACACAGATGAATGAGCATGCATACACATCACACACACACACACACACACACACACGAGAGAGAGAGAGAGAGAGAGAGAGAGAGAGAGAGAAGAAATACATTTTTTATATTTTTAAAAAAGAGCAAAAATATTAAGAGTGCTCACTGCTTTATCAGAGAACCAGAATTCTGATGGCAACACCCACATCATGTGACTCAAAGTGCCTTAACTCCCACTCGAAGAGATCCAGAGCCCCCTTCTGGCCTCAGTGGGTGCCTGCACCCACATGTTTCTCTCTCTCTCTCTCTCTCTCTCTCTCTCTCTCTCTCTCTCTCTCTCACACACACACACACACACACACACACAAATAATAATAATAAAATAAGTATGTTTTTAAATCTCTTATGCTTTAAGATGATAATCTTACATCATGGCCCAGCTCCAACACCCCCACACATGCCCCTCCTTGCTTTTCCAAATCCATACCTCCGTTTTCATTAATTGTTGCTACATGCACATATGAAACTACAGAACACTTCACAAATGTGCATGCCATCCTTTTGCAGGGCCACGCTAATCTTCTCTGTATTATTCCAATTTTAGTATATAAGCTGCCAAAGCAAGCACTAAAATAAATATTTTTTTTTTTAAGAAATCAAACTGGAGAGAAGCAGAGCCAGGTCCGTTTATATCATGACATTTGTGCCAACGTGTGCATCCCCATAGATTCCCAATGGTGGTTCACTTTTTGAAACTGCTGAGTGTTTCAGACTCTGAATGAGCCTTGGACATGCCGTAGGAGGGAGAAGAGAGACATCTTTGTTGTGCCCTGATCAGAATCATCTTCAGATTGGAATCACAGCTTTGCTGCGTCTCTTTGGGGGTGGGGTAGCTATCTGATTCATCAAGAGTCTAGAAAGAGCCGAAGGACTGCATTATGTACACCACCTGCTTTCATTAACTGCTCAGTTGGGGGACTGACAGGGATGCAGCCATTTCTTCTCCATTTCTGTGGCAAAATAATCCCACGTGCTGCTAACATCCTCTGCCTCCCTCACCAACTTTGACATCCCTGCCATGCCCTGATGCCCTGGAATACAGGCAGTGGGGAGAGGCGAGGGTCTGCATGGGGAGTTTCAGAAATGTACCTTCCTCAGAAAGTGTTTCCAAGCTGGTTTGTGGCCAAATCGTTTAAGATGAATGACTGTTTATTCGTTTTCCCCAAGCCCTGGGGATCACACCAGGTCCTTGCACATGCAGTTCCCTGACTTGATGCCGAGCTATAGCCCTGTGTTTCTATTTTTAAAGAATTTTCAAGGAAGGTAATCTCTAATAACCTGTCCAACATCCGATCTATATTTTTAATGTTCTTCCTTTTATCAAATCTAAGCCTAAATTTGCCCCCTTTGTTCTCCTATCAGTGAATTGTGAGTCTTAAAAATATACTATACAATTTCATTTTGAAATCCTGTTTGTAGCTTAAATGTTAGACTATGGTTTATAGATAGCATTTATCCTGCCAGAGGTGCTGGAGCATTTTTGAGATGTCACTGGTAAAACGGGGCTTTGTAACTTGAGTCTGGAAGGCCACTGGTCACTAATGTAGTGCTGTGATCAGTGTGAAGAGGCAGACACTGGGATAAGCGATGCTTTTCAAAGTGCTGTCTGTGCTCAGAAGCTGTTTGCGCCGTGAAACCAGGAGAGGACCAGAAGGAGCTGGCAGGCTCATCAGCCGTGCGGATGGGAAGACGGAATAAGAAGCAAAAATTAAGTTGTGTGTGGTCGACTCTAATGGTCCCAACACTTGGAAGGTTGAGACAGGAAGCTGGTAAGTTTGCGGCCAGCCTGGGCTACAGACAAAGTGAGACCCTCTCTCAAAATAGCAAGAGGCAGAGGAGCTCCCACCTGAGACAGAACACCCCAGGCAGCTCAGAACAGAGACTTGGGGACGAAGTCTCATGAAGGATGTACCGGCGTCTCCACTGGAGTCCTGGACGTACAAGGGGACGTACATCTCCCCTTGCAGAGTGTGCTAGGGGAGTTAGAGGGAAGCACATTCCATTCAAGGCTGACAAAAGCCAGGAGGGTGCTTAAGAGGGAAAGGACAAAAGTGTGAAGTGTGCATCGGTGCTTTGTTCTTCCCAATGATATTTTAAGTTACACACGTAATATCAAAACAGACTCCCTCTGTATACAGCAGAGTAAGCATTAGGACTATGGTGACGTGTGCCTGCTCCTCACCTGCCACCCCGATGGCCTCTGAAGGAGGGTCATCCTTCTCTTTGAACATGACAAGATCGGCTCTTCATCATGGGGCAATGACAGTGGGAGGGGAAGACTGTAGGAGTGAGTAAATTTCTCTGTTCTTGGACTCAGAAAGACTGTGCATTGAAGTTCAACCGAGCCGGGCTGTGGCGGTGCATGCCTGTAATCCCAGCACTTAGGAGGCAGAGACAGGCGTATTTCTGAGTTCGAGGCCAGCCTGGTCTACAGAGTGAGTTCCAGGACAGCCAGGGCTACATAGAGAAACCCTGTCTCGAAAAAAACCAAATCAAAAAAAAAAAAAAAAAAAAAAAAAGTCCAACCGAATCACGGCACAATGAGGAGAAAGAACATATTATTTTGGAAAAGTATTTTATTTTTTAAATTTATAGTGTCATTAGCAATTTGGGTTTTTAAAATTACACTTATTTATTGTATACCCATTTTGTACCTGATGTTCAGATCAGAGGACAATGTGTAAGTGTCAGATTTCTCCTCCTACCGTATGGGTCCTGGGGATTGAATTCAGTTAATTAGGCATAGTGACAAGTGTCTATCCAATAAGCCATCTCACCAGTTTGTTTCTTCTTATGCGTCTTCACAATTTCCTTCCTTCCTTCCTTCTTTCCTTCTTTCCTTCTTTATTTCTTCCTTCCTTCCTTCCTTCCTTCCTTCCTTCCTTCCTTCCTTCCTTCCTTCTTTTTTGTTTTTTAAGTTAGGTGTTGGTGAGACAGCTCAGCTGGTGAGAGTAGCTATGCAAGCTTGAGGGTGTGAGTTCAAATCCCCACTCTGGAAGAAAAGTGAGCTGCAGCCCAGTGTGTTCCCTTAACCCCAACACTGTGAGGAAGACACAGCAGGCTCTGGGCTCACTTCTTGCTAGCCGAGCTGCAGGTTCCAGGAAAGAGAAATCTGTTCTCAAGGGGATAAGAAAGAAGACTAATGGAGTAGAACATGTGACAGCCACCTCTGGCCTCCATGCACCCCCTTACACACACACACACACACACACACACACACACACATACACACTCATGCAAACTCACACACATACACACACTCACACATACACACATACTCACACACACTCAAGCACTCACACACACATACACTCACACACATATGCACACACTTGCACATACACTCCACACACACACACACACTCTCACACACAGTGAGGCCAAACATACCTGTCACTATTAACAGTCTACCATAAGCTTTTTCTTCTCTCTCAAGGGTACTGTTAAAATTTCTGAACAGAATCCCTTGTTCCCTAAATCCTTAGCTACCCATTTTCCACCCCTCTGATTCTTCCACACACAGTTATAAAACATGAACTGTTACTTTGTCAGGCAGAATGAAGTCTTGGTCGCTCAAACTGGTTTGTTCTGGAACATTCTAGATAAGTCCTACAACCTCTTTAGTTCTGGTTCTTTTTCCCCTCAGGAGATCCAGTGGGTCCACTCAGGATTTTGGTGTGCCTAGACCCCAGTGTCTTTGCAGCCCAAGAGAAGGTGACCTTAGAGAAAGGGTGAGCTCCTCTGCGAGGCAGAACCGTCCTATCCTGGTGGTTGCTGAGAAAAGGGATGGTTGGTGTTTCCAGGAGTGGCCTCCTCCTACAAGCACATTGATCTAGGAGATATAAGTTCGGTGACCAGATGTCCCTATCCCAGGTCTCAGGGCTCCATCCATTCCTTCCTAGTCAGAGTCCTGCCGTGGTGGAGCAGAGCCGCGGTCATTGGAAATCTGCTGCAGTATAATGAGGTCCTGCTCCTGGAGCCCACTGCGGGTGAGGACAGTGTTTGGTGCTGAGGCACCTCTGTCCCCACACTCCACTATATGTAGGTGCTTAATAATTGTTAGCCTTCCTGATCTTTTTCAGTTGCACCAAAAGCCAGGAGGAGGGGCTGGGCAGCTGGCTCGGAGGTTAAGAGCACTTCCGGCTCTCTCTCCTGGAAGACCCGAGCTCGGTTCTCAGCAACCAAGTCCCCGCAACGGACAACTGCCTGAAACTTCTGCTCCAGAAATTCCAAAACCTCTGGCCTCTGCAGGCACTGGCACTCCCACGCACACCACACACATATACACGTAATTAAAATATAAATTAAATTTAAAAGAAAGTCAGAGGAAGCAGCCGTCCAATTCCCAGATCATTATAGAAATATAATTTCCCTTGAAACTTTCAAGTGCCCTTCCAGTTGATCCACTCGGTGTTCATCCAAGCACTTGGAATCGAACCCAATGCATGCTGGGTAATCACCCTTAACATCCAAGCGCCCCCCCCACACACACACACACCATTAAAAAATCTTAACAATTACACCACTATCTCTTGGAGTCAACATTATTAGTTTTGACCAGGTGTTCACGCTAAGCCAGAACATGATCTGGCGTGAGATAGTTCATTGCAGCTGAAGGCAATTCTCAGAGAGACGCTGGCCTTTGAACCTTCATCTGCCCCTAGCCCTGGCCAACAGGAGAACAGGTGGCTGGGGACTGAAGTGTCCAGTCTCGGCATAACAGAACTTTCAGTACAGGCACCGAGCCAGATTCTAACCCGATCTCCCCAGGACACCTCTGCACCGCAAAGCTTTGGAAGCGTGAATGTACCGCTCCGCTTTCTGTTGTTAGGAGATACTGCAGGGAGACAACTTAAAGTCTCATGAAGAGGTTTATTTTGGCTCATGGGTTTGGAGATTCTAGTTCAACATCAAGTGGGCTGGTTGCTGTGGGCCTTGAGCAACTGGTGCTTGTGTACCTCTTCCTGGCCAGGAAGTACCAGAGGCCAGGAAATAGGAAGAAGGGGAGGAGAGGGAGGGAGAGGAGAGGGAGAGGAGAGGGAGAGGGAGAGGGAGAGATGGAGAGAGAGAATATTCCTTCTAATGACCTAAAAACTTCCCACAGGACTCCTTCTCAAGACCCACCGCACCCCAAGAGCCCCACCACAGGGACCACGTCTTTTCACACGTGGAGCTTTGCACGTGGACCTTGGGGAACATTCAACATTCGAACTATGGTTATCAGTTTAAAGCTGGTTCTCAAACTTTTGTCAGGGTCGAATTACAAGCTCCTTAAACTCCAGCTTCTTGTTCTCCACCTTCAGTGCTCTCGGTTGCAGGACTGAGTTCTGAGGTGGGCACTGTTGGTGACTGCTGGGTACTGCTGAGCTGTTTCTGCTTCACAACTTCCACCTGAAGGAGGACTGGCATAAAATACACAAGCACGGGCTGGGCAGCGGGGGCGCACACCTTGAGTCCCAGCACTCAGGAGGCAGCGGGGGGCACACACCTTGAGTCCCAGCACTCAGGAGGCAGGGGGGGGCACACATCTTGAGTCCCAGCACTCAGGAGGCAGCGGGGGCGCACACTTTGAGTCCCAGCACTCAGGAGGCAGCAGGGGGCACACACCTTGAGTCCCAGCACTCAGGAGGCAGCGGGGGGTGGGGGGGGGGGTGGGAAGGGGGGCGCACACCTTGAGTCCCAGCACTCAGGAGGCAGAGGCAAAGGCAGAGGCAGGCGGATCACTGTAATTTCAAGGCCAGCCTGATCTACACAGAGAACCCTGTCTGGAAAAACCAATATATATACAATATACATATGCATATGCACAAGTATCTAATCCAGGCACTGCTGTGAGTTTGAGGCTAGTCTGAACTACAAATTGAATTTAAGGCCAACCTGGGCTACATGGCAGAAAGCCCTGTCTCAGAAATAATATATAAACATGTTAAATATATCTAAAACATACCTAGAGATAGCTAGGGTTGCAGCTGGTTCCGTCTGCTCTGCCAGCACTAGTATATTGGCCTTTTGTCCTCCGGCTGTTCACGTCTGGTTTCCACGTTGCTGTATCTCCAGCTAGCACTCCTACAGTCAAGGCAGGAGGTGGCGGGGTGGGGGTGGGGGGAGCAACTGGGATCTGCTTCTTTTAGGAGGAAACTAGCCATCCTTTAGAAGTCCCCTGCTCGTGCGGACTGCGTGGTTTTCTTTCATTAATCCCCATCACTCCAGTTATTGCAATGATGTCCGTATGTAATATATTCTTTCAAAAGCCGATCAATGGGAGAGGGTAAGGCAATCCAAAGTCCTCACGGCTAAGGAAGCACCCTCCACAGTGTGCTCCTGTCCTGGGAAGGAGACCTGCTGAGAATTTTTTTGGAAACAGGAACTCATGTATCCTATGCTGGCCTCAAACTTGATATACAGCCAAAAGTAACCTTGAATTTATGATCCACTGTAGTGCTGGGCTTCTAGGAGTCTTAGGGTTTCATCTGCTGTGATGAAACACCATGACCAAAAGCAGCTGGAGAAGGAAAGGGCTTATTTCATTCACCCGTCCGCATCATTGTTCATTATCAAAGGAAGTCAGGACAGGAACGCAAACAGGACAGGAACCTGGAGGCAGGAGCTGGTGCAGAGGCCATGGAGGGTGCTGCTTACTGGCTTGCTCCAACCCGCTTTCTTAAAGGACCAGCCCAGGTGTCACCCCACCCACAATACGCTGGGCCCTCCTCCATCAATCACCAATTAAGGAAATGCCCTACAGTCTTGCTTCTAGCCCATTCTTAGAGAGGGAATTTCTCAATGGAGGTCTCCTCCCTCAGAAGACTCTAGCTTGTGTCTACCTGATATAAAACTAGCCAACACAACAGGCATAACCACCATGCCTGATTTATGAACTTGAACTCCTAATTTAAAAAAAACACAGACACACACACACAGAGAAAGAGAGAGAGAGAGAGAGAGAGAGAGAGAGAGAGAGAGAGAGAGACTCAATTCAAAGATGTATTTGATGAAAACTTCTTTTCTCTTCACTAAACCTTCTTTTCTTTTTTTCTCACCAGACCCCTAGTGAGAGAGGAGAGGAATCTGAGTTCATTCCATGGCTACTATTTCATTAGATCTCCAGCCTGGGACACTGGTGTGGGTACCAGGGAAGAAGATGGGCCAGAGTTAAAAGTGAAAGATCTGGAGTCACTGAAGTCTCTGAAGAGGCAGGCTAGTGAGAGGATCATCTGGGTGGCCTGAAATCTGAGTGTAGCTTCAAGAGTGTGACATTCTGCCCACAGATCTCACAGGTCTGTGGCAGTAGGAGGGCTCTGAAGGGCAGGGTAGCTTTGATCCTCCACAGCTTCAAGGTCGTGAGTGTCCTGTGTGGTGGAAACCCAGCTCTAAGGTTCTGACACCAAGCACTTGGAATAGAGCAGCACTCTGGTGGAAGCAAGAGAGAAGACACTGCTGGCTGGAGATCTAAGTCAGTTGGTAGGGTGCCTGCCTGGCATTAGGAGAGCCTGGGTTCGATTCCCAACACCACACAAAACCGGACATGGTGAAGCATGTCTTGAAACCCCAGCACTTGGGAGGTAGAGGCAGAGGGATAAAACACTTAAGGTTATCTTGGGCTGCATGGTTCACATAGCAAGTTTGAGGCAAGGCTGGGACACATGAGACCCTGTTTCAAAATGGGGGGAAGGGGGTGTCTGCACCTTATCATTGGTGGTCACCGCAGTATCAGGGTGCATCCTCACAGTGTGTAGTAGGGTCAGCCGCCCTGAGTTCCCCACCCACATTGCCACCGACCAGTTTCTAGTGCTGCCTTCTCCACAGGATGTTGTCCGAATTCACTCATAAACACTTAACTGGAGTGCCTTGTTCATGGCTGTCTCCCATGTGGGATTAGTCAGGGTGTAGAGACCCCAGGGAGGCCTTGGCTCAAGGGAAGGGAAAAAGAGCCCCAGCTCTAACAGCGTCCATGCAGGAGAGGAGAAGGAGATGGGCCGAGCTAGAACGCTGTTTGTTTTCATGAAGGTGAACAGTTGTTTTTGCTCCCAGGCCTCAGACCTCAGAAGACATAAATTACTCAGGCCAGACAGGGAAGAAAGCTGGACTTCATGGATGGGCTTTATGGGGCCTGTGCGTGCTTAGCTGAGGAGAGACTGGATTTCATTTCGGGGGTCTGAAGGACAATGAGAACTGCGTGACCATTAATGTAGGGCTCTGTGCAGAGAAATCAGAGAAGGGATGGACCCTCTGAGGAAGAGAGGACAATTAACGGATGATTCTCATGGACCGTGGGAGGAGGCAGACGGCTCTGAAATCCAACAGTCGCACTGAGAGTGAAACCGCAGGGGCAGATGTGAAAAAGAAGCAGCAGCCATCCCAGGCTAGACAAAGCACCTGCTTGCCGGAGTCTTCAGTGTGTTCAAGTGCGAACCCCAGCGTTGTAGAGACGGCTGTCAAGGGAACCGTACTGCAGGGAGCCCACAGGCCTCTGGCCCGCTCGCTGCTGCTCATAGGTGCTGTTTCAAACCACGGGTCTCTACAATTAGAGTTCCGATTGTCTTCAGCGAGCCACACTCTTCAGGAAGAATTCTCCAGCACAAATATCTCCATTGATTTCTTGTTCCCAAATCATTTTACATGTGTGGATATTATGCTATTTTACCATCTGTTCATATTCAGAAATCAAATAAATTATTAATAAAGTACAAGATAAGTAGCTAACAGACTTAATAAGATCATTTCTGGGCTGTCGCTGACAAATGTCCATTCACACGTCAGTGGTTGATTTTCCTTATCTATTGATTTAAAATATTTACTCTCTATAAGTTATAAAAATCAGGATGAAAAAAATGTGACGAATTCACTAAAAATTGATAACCAGATTCCCAGGATATGTGGAAAATCTATAACATGGTTTTCTTATTACTATTAGCCACTCTCAGGGAATTAACATTTTTTTCCCTCGTGTGCCTGTGTGTGAGTGGGGGATGAGTGTGTATGCATGTATATTTGAACGCATGAGTGCATGTGTATGTAGATTGCACATTGTGTATGTGTGTGTGTGTGTGTGTGTGGTTTGTGTGTGTGGTATGTATGTCTGTGTGTGTGTGTCTGTGTGTGCCTGTGTGTGTGTCTATGTGTATGTGGTGTCTGTGTGTGCCTGTGTGTGCCTGTGTGTGTGTGTGTCTGTGTGTGTATGTGTGTGTGTGGTGTGTGTCTGTGTGTGCCTGTGTGTGTATGTGTATGTGTGGTGTCTGTGTGTGTCTGTGTGTGTGCCTGTATGTGTGGTATGTGTCTGTATGTGCCTGTGTGTGTAGTGTGTGTGTGTGTCTGTGTGTGCCTGTGTGTGTGTATGTGTGTGTGTATGGTATTTGTGTGTGTGTGCCTGTGTGTGTTGTGTGTCTGTGTGTGCGCCTGTGTGTGTGTGGTATGTGTGTGTATCTGTGTGTGTGTGTCTGAGTGTGCCTGTGTGTATGTATCTGTGAATGGTTTTGTTGTGTGTGTGTGGGGGGGGTGTCTGTGTGTGTCTGTGTGTGCGCCTGTGTGTGTGGTGTATGTCTGTGTGTGTCTGTGTGTGCCTGTGTGTGTGTGTATGTGTGTGTGTGGTATCTGTGTGTGTGCCTGTGTGTATGGTGTGTGTGTGTGTCTGTGTGTGCCTGTGTGTGTGGTATATGTGTGTATCTGTGTGTGTGGTGTCTGAGTGTGCCTGTGTGTGTGTGTCTGTCTATGGTTTTGTAGTGTGTGTGTGTGTGTGTGTGTGTGTGTGTGTGTGTGTGGTGTCTGTGTGTATCTGTGTGTGTGCCTGTGTGTGTGGTATGTGTGTCTGTATGTGCCTGTGTGTGTGGTGTATGTGTGTCTGTGTGTGTGGTATGTGTGTGTGTGTATCTGTGTGTGTGGTGTCTGAGTGTACCTGTGTGTGTGTGGTGTCTGAGTGTACCTGTGTGTGTGTGTGTGTGTGTGTGGTATGTGTGTGGTATGTGTGTGTATGTATCTGTGTGTGGTGTCTGAGTGTACCTGTGTGTGTGTGTGTGTGTATGTGTGTGGTATGTGTGTGTGTGTATCTGTGTGTGTGGTGTCTGAGTGTGCCTGTGTGTGTGTGTGTGTGTGTGTGTGTGTGTGCGTGCGCGAGTGCGCACGCGCGCGCGTGTGGAGGGTCTGAAGTTAACATTGGTGCCTTCCTCCATCTCTCTCCATCGTATTCATTGTGGCTGGGTCTCGCAGCTGAACCCAGAACTCGATGACATGGCCGGTCCTGCCAGCCAGCTAGCTCTGGAGACCCCTGCCGGCCTTCGGAGTGCAGGAGTTACAGACTGGCTGCCATGCCACCCAGGATTGGCGTGGTTTCTGGACATCCAAACTTGCTTATGCAGCAAGTGTGGTACCCACTAAGCCATGGCCCCAGATCCTAGGAATCAGAATTCAGATGCTAAATTCAGAACCAAGAATTGGAAATACTTAAGCCAGGTTGGAGAGATTGCTCAGCAGTTAAGAGCACTGACTGCTCTTCTGAAAGTCTTGAGTTCAAATCCCAGCAACCACATGATGGATCACAACCATCCATAATAAATAAATAAACAAAATATTTAAGCCAGTAGTACATGCCTGTGATATAGCAGCACACATCTGTAATATAGCAGCACATGCATGTGATATAGCAGCCCACACCTGTAATACTAGAACACCACAGCAAAAGCAGAATATTGGGAATTCAAAGTCATCCTCTGCTATGTAGAGAGTTCATAACCAACCTGGGCAACATGACACCTTACCTCAAAAAAAGAAAGAAAGAAATGACAGTAGCAATGAGCACATCTACGGCTGTAACTTCTCTAGTCATCCAGAAATGACGCAACTTATGTGATATTAAGCTTGATTTAAAAAAGAAAAAAAAAGGTTTGAGGGGCTGGAGAGATGGCTCAGAATTCAGATGCTAAATTCAGAACCAAGAATTGGAAATACTTAAGCCAGGTTGGAGAGATTGCTCAGCAGTTAAGAGCACTGACTGCTCTTCTGAAAGTCTTGAGTTCAAATCCCAGCAACCACATGATGGATCACAACCATCCATAATAAATAAATAAACAAAATATTTAAGCCAGTAGTACATGCCTGTGATATAGCAGCACACATCTGTAATATAGCAGCACATGCATGTGATATAGCAGCCCACACCTGTAATACTAGAACACCACAGCAAAAGCAGAATATTGGGAATTCAAAGTCATCCTCTGCTATGTAGAGAGTTCATAACCAACCTGGGCAACATGACACCTTACCTCAAAAAAAGAAAGAAAGAAATGACAGTAGCAATGAGCACGTCTACGGCTGTAACTTCTCTAGTCATCCAGAAATGACGCAACTTATGTGATATTAAGCTTGATTTAAAAAAGAAAAAAAAAGGTTTGAGGGGCTGGAGAGATGGCTCAGTGGTTAAGAACACCAACTGCTCTTCCAGAGGTCCTGAGTTCAATTCCCAGCAACCACATGGTGGCTCACAACCATCTGTAATGGGATCCAATGCCCTCTTCTGGTGTGTCTGAAGACAGTGACAGTGTACTCACATAAATAATTTTTTTTTAAAAAAGGTTTGATATATCTTTATGTTCTGTGTCTGAGTGTTTTGTCTGCATGTATGTATGTGCACCATATGTATGCCTGGTGCCAGGGGAGGCCAGCAGAGCACATAAGATCTAGAAATGGAGTTACAGACGTGGGTGCTGCAAACCAAACTCAGGCCCTGAAAGGTGGCTCTTAACTTCTGAGACCTCTCTGACCTCTAAGCTTAACTTTTGTTCTCATCTATTAGTGGAAGGGGACTCTCTCCCTTTCAATGATAAGTGAAGATGTTTCTGTTTAATTATACAATATGATACATGTATCAATATTTTATTTTTCCAGTTGTCAAAAATACAGATACTGAGTGTGTGGGATACTAACAGTCATTCAGAAATCCAATTTTTAAATCAAAACACAAGGCAGGGGTGGTACTGGTGAGATGGCTCAGCAGGTAAAAATGCTTGCCACCGAGCCTGGACACCTGAGGTCGGCCCACATGGTAAAGGAAGAGGGCTAAGTCCTCAGAGCAATGCTCCATCATCCTTGCATTCCATGGCATGCAGGTACACACACACACACACACACACACACAGCCATGGCATGCACGTACATACACACACACGCACAGAGCCATAGCATGCACGTACACACACACACACACACAGAGCCATGGCATGCACGTACACACACACACAAACACACACTGCCATGGTATTCATGCAGAGAGAGAGAGAGAGAGAGAGAGAGAGAGAGAGAGAGAGAGAGAGAGAGAGAAGAAGAGAGAAAGAAGAGAAGAAGAAGAAGAAGAAGAAGAAGAAGAAGAAGAAGAAGAAGAAGAAACAAATGTACACTAAAAATATTAATATTAATAAGGTAGAAAAGCAAGGGAGGAAGGAAAGCACCCAAAGATGCCCCCTGACACAGACAGGTGCACACATATGCAAGAACAAACAGTCAAGTGTCTTTTACATCTCACTGCATGAGGTCATCTCCCAGGTGACATCTGGAGTGACACAACAGAGCTGTGGACACTTTCTGAGGTGAGAGATTCTCACCTTGGCTGGACGGAGGGGAAACATTCTATTGCACACTATGTGTTTGTTTGCTTCTCTGCGGCATGGTTTCCATGAGGAACACCAGGCTGACCTTGAACTGACCTCCTGCCTCAGCCTCTGGAATGCTGGGATGACCTGCAGGCGAGGTTGCCATAGTTAATGTCGGTTGTCAACTTGGCAGCATCTAGAACCGCCTAGGAGGCGAGCGTGTGGGCACGCCTGTGATGGGGAAAACCCAGGCACTGTGGGCAGCACCATCTCCTGAGCTTGGATCCTGAGCTGACTACAAGGAAGAAAAAACTGCCTGCGAACCAGAACGCTGTGCTTTGGACCACGGTTGAGAGGCGGCCGCCAGCTTGAGTTCCGCACCAAGATGGTCTGGACCCTCAAACTGGAGCCAATTTAAGCCTTTCCTTTCTTAATTTGCTTTTTCCAGATGCTTTATCACAGCCATAGCAAAAGTAACCAAGACAACCACCAAGCCTGGCTGTACACATTAAATAAGTTTAAATTTTTAGATCATGTTCGTCTGTGACCTGTTTAAATTCTGAGTCAGTTTTTAAGGATACCACATCTGATACCATTCACTTCGCAAACGAAATGCATTGCTCAAACATAATCCAATATGTCACCAATCTTTAAGATATTATTATTATTATTTAAAATAGTATCATTCGTTTTGTAGCCCTTTGCACTTCCCTGAGAAAATCCTAAAGGAATATTCTGTTAACTTGAAATTAAAACGGCATCGCTGCAGATGTCGCCCATGAGTGTCCTAAGTCGTTAAAAATATCTCCACAGCTATATGGTGCTAAATATGCATCCTTCCCCTTTCCCTTTTACATTTAACATCCCTTGGAAATGCTGCATACTGCTTTTGAATTAAAGATCGCTACAGAAATCTCTGTTGCTGGTTTTACTCAGGGAGTAAAGGCCTTGCTGACACACCTGATGACCCGCATTTGATCCCCAGGATCCCGATGGTGGGAGGCAAGAACGGACTCCTGCAAATGGTCCTCTGATCTCTGTAAGCATGGACACGCACGGACACACACGCGCAATGTAATAAGCTGGGTGGATGATGCACACATTAATCCCAGTACAGAGGAGGCAGAGGCAGGGGGATTCTCTGCGAGATCAAGGCCTGCCTGACCTGCATATTAAGCGTCAGGCCAGTCAGGGATGCACAGTGAGACTGGATTTAAAAATAATAATAATGATGGTAATAACTATAAGGGTTTTTTTTAATGAACTTTGTCCCTGGGTTTACCACTCCCCTTGGGTCTGTGTGGCTATGTTACTTCAATTTGAAAGCATAGAGAGAACCGCTGTGTACTGTGTGACAGAACAGAAAACATAAACTAATGTCAAGTCTCCAAGGAGTGACCAAATGGCTGGGCTTCACATTCTTTATAGTTTTCATAAACATTGTGAACAATTACTTTTTTTCTTTTTTTTTTGGTTTTTTGGTTTTGTGGTTTTTTTGAGACAGGGTTTCTCTGTATAGCCCTGGCTGTCCTGGAACTCACTCTGTAGACCAGGCTGGCCATGAACTCAGAAATCCGCCTGCCCCTGCCTCCCAGAGTGCTGGGATTACAGGCGTGGACCACCACTGTCCAGCTGAACAATTACTTAAAAAAAAGTCTATGATAGGTTACATGGTTTTTCTCAGAAATTATATAAAAATTATATACCTGATGGTGTAGGCCTATGGCCCCACTTACTTAGAAGGCTTGAGGCAGGAAGACTGATTATTGTCCAAGAGTTCAAGTCCAGCCTGGGCCACATGAGTGCAGGGCTGGGAATGAGGCTCAGTTGGCACAATGTGTGTTTAGCATGCTCAAGGCCATGGGTTTGATCTCCAGCACCACAAGAACCAGGTGTGGTGCTGCACGCCTGTAAGCTCAGCACTGGGGTGATCAGAGGCAAGTTTATGAGGAAGTCAAGGTCTCCTTGCTGCATGGCAAAGTTTGAGGCAAACCTGACCTATATGAGGCACTGTCTCAAAATAAAAATTTTCAAAAGTGTTAAACTGTCTGTTTAAATATGAATCAGAGTTGGACTGGAGAGATAGCTCAGCAGTGGGGAGTACTTGCTGCTCTTCCAGAGGACCTGAGTTGGGTTCCCATTACCCATATCTGACAGCTTGAAACCACCTGAAATTTCAGGGGATCTGATGCCCTCTTCTGGTCTCTGTGTGTATTTGCACTAACAGATATACATTCACACACAAACACACAATCTCTACTTAAAATTTTCTATCAGAGTTGTATGAGAGAGAAGGACATCTTGTTGATGTTTTCAAAGTAGTTTTGTGAAGCCTGAGGAGACGGCTCAGTGGAGAAGGGATCTGGCAGGCAGGGATTGGGATTGGAGTTTGAATACCTAGCACCTATGCTAAAAGAAAAACAAACAAAAACAAAAAACAACAAAAAGCAGACAAGCTTAATAGCCTGCCTGTAATTCCAGTCCTTAGGAGTTAGAACCAGGGAATCCTCGGAAGAAGCGGGATAGCTAAACTAATTAAATAAGCAAGTTGGCTAATTAGATTAGCAGAGCTCATGAGATGCTGCCTCAGTCAATGAAGTGGAGAGTTATCGAGGAAGACACCAGAGCTCACACACACACACACACACACACACACACGCATGCACACACAATGCAAACCTGCACATATGTGTGCAGACACATGCATACATACACATGCAAACACATGCCAAAAAAAGTATTTTTATGAAAAGTAGTGGAGTTATAAAACTAGATACTATACCCGAGGACTGTGAATAGATTCTTCACAGAATGTGTTGAGCTAGAATGAGGTTTATTTATACATTATTGAAAAGTCAGCTAATATTACTAAATTGGCCAACATTTTAAAACGCAAGCATGTATCAAGCAGGACATGGTGGCCTTTAGTCCCAGCAGAGGCAGCCTATTCAATGTAATGAGTTCCAGGATAGTGAAGGCTATATTAATTGCAACACAACAATAATGAGATTGGTCGGATTACAGAAAGTATTACAGCAACGGCAGTTTGGGCCCATCTGATAGCCTTTCTGTTAAATTAGAAATACTTGAATTTTTTTTCTACCAGATAAATTAAGGAATTGAATCTTTGCAACTCCTTATTTTTTTTTCTGAAAAGAAAAATGTGTTAAAATATAAGATTGCCAAGACAGATACTGGCTTTTGAAAGAATACTAATAACTTTTTATGGCAGAGAGCGTCTTTTTATATACAGAGAAAAAAAAAAACTCCTGCTATTCTTAAGTGTTTTGAAGATCCAAAGAAAGACTTTTGATTGAGGCTTGTACACAATGCTGCCGCTCTTCCTCATGATGCCAAGGAGGAGGACGCAGCACATGCAAGCTCTAGCCAGCCTCGGAAGGGCTTTGCCACAGCAGAATTTCCAGGAAGAAATGACGAACACCTGCTGCATCAGGATAGTGTGTAAGGAAATGGCAGTGCTTGGTGGCAAGGCGGGGCCACTGGAAAATGGGTTATGTGGAGAGGCACTTCTTGATGGAGTCTCTTAACTGGTCTCGAGTCGGCAGATGTGAGAGGCTTTGTGCAGTAGGCATTTGCTGGTGCCTGGCAGCCCAGCATCTCCTGTCTGTGACAGTGAGATGAACTTGAGTGCACTTAGGATACAGACCTCTGGGTGTATCTGAAGAAGTTTCAGAGAGGCTTGATTGGCATGGGAAGCACCACAACATGGACTGGGATCCCAAAGTGAATAAAGAGAAAGTGGGGACAAGATGGTTATGACCCCAAATCAATATCCAGAATTAATATGATAGAAAGAGAGAACCAAACTCTGCAGGTTGTCCTTTGGCGTCTATGTACTTGTCTCTGGAGATCATGACATGTAGACACACACACACACACACACACACACACACAGATTTACACATGTATAAATCTTTGAGGAGGGAGTGAGCAGAATACTCATGGTATCTATCTCTGCTTCCAGATTATAGGCAACACATTCCTGCTGGCATGCCTTCCTGTCACAATGTACTGCCCCTAAAACCACGGGCCAAGTTTATCCCTCCTCCTGGTATGCCCTGAACGTGGATGTCCCCCCCAGAGGCCCATGCATTTGGTTTCCAGCTGAAATGATGTTTTAGAAGCTTCTAGAACCTTGAAGACGCTAAGCCTCGATGGAGGGTGTCAGTGACTAGAGGCAGACCTTTGGGACTTTATGGCCCCTTCATGCTTCTGTCTGCCTCTCTTCCCTGACTGCCATCGATGTCCTTTTACTGTGAAGGACACCATGACCATAGCAACTCTTACAGAGGAAAGCATTTAACCGAGACTGGCTTATAGTTCTGAGGTTTAGTCCATTGTCAGCATGGCAGGAAGCATGGCAGCGTGCGGAAGCATGTGGTGCTCTAGAGGTAAATGAGAGTTCCACATCTGGAAAGGCAGGTAGCAGGAGGGGAGAGTGACACTGGGCCTGGCCTGAGCACTTGAAACCTCAAAGCCCACCCCCAGTGACGCTTCCTCCAACAAGGCCACACCTCCTAATACTGCCACTCCCTGAGCCTATGTGGGCCATTTTCTTTCAAACCACCAAGACCATACAACTAGCTACCTCATGCCCTGCCACCATGCCTTCTCTGCCATGCTTGCACTGTATGGCCTACAACTGTAAACGAAAATAAACCTTTCTTCCTTTAAATTGCTTCTTGCCAGGTATTTGGTCAGAACAACAAGACAAATGACTAAAGCATCTCAAGTATTACCTCTCTGCCTATGGAAGGCAGAAGTTGATTAATGTCAGAGATCACCCTGGGTCACTCACTCCTCCACCTTAGTCACTGAAGCAGGATCTCTCATTCAAAACCCAGAGCTCACCAATATGGCGAATGCCACAGCCAGCTTACTCTACAGATCCTGTCTCCACCCGCCAGGACTGGAGTTATAGGCAGGCTGCCTGGCATCTGCTTGGGTTCTGCAGATCTGAACTCCAACCCTTACTCTTCCATGACAAGGCCTCTGTCTGTCTGTCTGTTTTGTTTTCTGAGATGAGATCTCACTATGAAGAAGGAGCAGGAGGACAAGAAGGAGGAGGAGGAGAAAAAGAAGAGGAAGAAGATGAGGAAGAGGAAGCAGCTTACTTCTGTCCCTTTCCTTCTTTTCTGTGTCATTGTCATGAACCAAACCCTGGCCATCTTCCTCTGCTTCCTGCTTCTCCAACTCCAACTCCTCCAAGCACCCAGTTAGTTCTACTGTTGTCCTGTTGAGCTCTCTTGGAAATCTAACTTAAATAATGCTTCCTTGATTTCCACAAATAACTAATTCTTCTTAAAGATAAAACTGAACTGTGTGCCTGTGTGTGTGTGTGTTGTGTGTAAGAAAGAGAGAGAGAGAGAGAGATTCAACTGTTGCTTTTCTCTGTTGCCCGCCCCCCTTGTGCCTGTACTCTGGGCATCTGCCTTATCTCCGAGCCCGTGTTCTTGCTTGCATGTAGTAGTACTCAAGTAATCTAGAACAGCAGGTGATTCAGCTTGGCAGAGAAAGAGAATGAGTAGCAGCATCCTAGCTAGACAGACAGGAAGTGAGTGTGGTGGCACACACCTTTAGTCCCAGAACTCTGGAAGCAGAGGAGCTCTGTGAGTTTGAGGCCAGCCTGGTCTACATAGTGAGACCTTGGTTCACAAAAAGAAGTTAACAGTCTTAGGAAGTATTTTATGATACAGTATGGTGACCGGATTATTGTTTGTGCTTATTATTTGAGCTACTTTCTATCTTAATATTGTGCTGGATTCCAACAACAAATCAGTATCATTAAGATGGTTGTCTCTGGGGGCTGGAGAGGTGGCTCAGAGGTTAAGAGCACTGGCTGCTTTTTCAGAGGTCCTGAGTTCAATTCCCAGCAACCACATGGCAGCTCACAACCATCTGTCATGGGATCTGATGCGTGTGTCTGAAGAGAGCAACTGTGTACTCACATAAATAAAAAAAAAAGTGCTTAAAAAAAAAGATGGTTGTCACTGGAAAGGATATGGACAATGGATGACAATATTCTTTGATAAACATTAAACACAACTCAATTCAATGTAAATTATTTATGAGTTCACTGTTTAAAACTTTTTTATTTTATTTTTAAGTGTGTGTGTATGGGTGCCCTGTCAGTAGCAGCCCAAGGCAGCAGATCCCCTGGTACCTCAGGTGAATCATGTGACACGGGTGCCGAGAGCCACATGCCATACGATTCCAAGGGTCCAGATGCAGCAAACACTTCTTCTGTATGTATCTCCAGCTGTCCTGGAACTTACTATGTGTAGAGCAGGCTAGCCTGGAACATACAGAGATCTGCCTGCCTCTATCTCTGCACTGCTGGGATTAAAGGTGTGCACCACATGCCTGTCCCAGCAGCAACCATTGCTTCTCTTAGCTACTGAGGCCATCTCTCCAGCTCCCTGCATGAATTCAAATAACTTTAGAATGGTACAGTCAGAAATTACATATCCACACAGGGAGGTCACTTTTTGCTTTGTCAATAGTCTGCGCCATATACAGATATCAACTAAATGTCCATTGCAATGGCAAATCATTACACTCTGGTGAAACAGAAGAAAGAAGGCAGTTATCACGTGCAACTAGCGCTAATGATGGCTGTGAAGTGAAGTGATGTCTTCTCATCAGGACGAGGGTGAATGAAATGGTGGCCTGAGGGTATTTGCTGCAGAAGTTTTTTCATGAGCCAAGCTCCAACCCAAGTCATATGGAATGGGATCTGGGTGAAAGGAAAACACTAGAATTAGATGCAATAAAGAAGTTTCGGGTGGAAGATCATTACAAGAACAGATTACTGAGCATGGATAGACTTCCCTTGGCAGGGACGATTACCTGTCTGGGATGACTTAATTATGGAGTTGCCTAGAGGCATGCCGCTGAATTGATGACTTCTGCACTTAGATTTTATAGTTCTATTGAAAAGAATATAAAACCCACATAGTTTTAAATTCAAATTTATTGCAAGGCTTATAGTCAAATGCATCCATATAAAGATCAAATTGTTGATTTACAGACAGAAAATCTATAACCTGGATTCTGTGGCATCCAGGTTCTACACAAGCTTTATAGAATGCTTCCTTGTAAAAAGTCTGATATAAAAGGAATCATAAATTTGATAGTTCTTGGCAATCTAGTACTTTCCTTCGCTTAAAGGTATACTATGTTGGATTAATATGATATTACACATAATTGATTTAAGTTGCTCTCTTATGCTCAAATATGAAATTAATCATCTATAAACCTAGCATTTCCATTGGGGCTATGGGCGTGAGGGAGTGGAGTGTGATCCGAATTCCCATCCTCCGTTCTTTTCAGATGGTCATTTGATGAGAGTAATAATTTGTATGTCAGATTCACATGAGAAAAAAGACATCACGATGGAGCCAGGGGTGTTGGAAGAGTCCTAGGTGAGCACAGAGAGGCCCCGAGTTCTGTCCAGCACCGCACGCATTGTGTGTGAAACATGGCGTAAGCCTGTGGTACTGACACTCAGAGGCAAGAGTTAGAGAGATTCCAAGTCGCCATTGGCTACACCGTGAATTCCATGCCAGCACAAGATACAAGGGATCCTGTCTCAAAAACAAGACAAAACCATTCATGGAACCTGCAGCCCCAGCACTCTGGAGGCAGAGCCAGGTGGATCTCTGTGAGTTCAAGGCCAGTTTGGTCTACAGAGTTCCAGGCCAGGGCTACTTGGTGAGACCTTTCACCACAAAGAAAGAAAACAGCCAAGTGCAATCAGGCATGGTTGCTCGGTGGGTGGAGGAGTTCAGATGCGGGAGGCTCTGGATTGGATAGCCCAGAGGACCCAAGAGGTGAGGGGGGAAAAAGAAAGGTGTGAGTCAGCTTTGCTTATATGCATTTAAAAGGCGACAAACAAACCTGTTTAAGAATCCTAAACACGGGACTGGGGAGACGGCTCAGTTGGTAAAGCACTTGCTATTCAAGCATGAGGACACCGAGTTACCATCGCTAGCACCCAGGAATAAGTCAGGCTTCGTAGCCTGGCCGGTTATCCTAGTTCTGGAGGCAGAAACTGGAGGATCCCTGCAGCTCTTTGGCCAGCTGGTCTAGACAACTGGTGACCTCCAAGTTCAACGACAGACCCAGTCTCAATAAAATAAAACAGGGCAGAACCAGTCATGGCAGGTCAATGAGTCAGGGTAGCCCACACCTTTAACCCTAGCAGTCTGGATACAGAGGTCTGGGGTTTGGGTCCAGCCTGGTCTACATGTGGAGTGCCAGGCCAGCCAGAGCTATAGAGTGAGACCCTGTCTCAAATGGAAACAAGAAGAAGAAAAGAGGGTGGAAAAGGACAAAGGTAGACACTTGACTTCAGTCTTTGGTGTGTATGCGCGCACACACAGTATAAAGACACACACATACACACACACACACACATATATATAAGCACAAAAATTACAAATATGCTTCATAGAAAAAACATCAAATATCACTCAAAATCTTTCAAATAAGAAATAGCAGTCTGCTGTATTTCTCTCCAATCTTACATTGCTTCTCTCTCTCTCTCTCTCTCTCTCTCTCTCTCTCTGTGTGTGTGTGTGTGTGTGTGTGTGTGTGTGTGTGTTTTCCTGAGACAGGGTGTCCTTGTATAGCCTAGGCTAGCCTCAAACTTGCGGTTATCTTCATGCCTCAGCCTCTCAGACACTGATTACAGAGCTTTCCTCGTCCCTCCTGCCTTCCGGCCCTCCCTTCCCCACCCCTCTTTCTAAAGATTTAGTTATGTTTATGTGTGTGCAACAACCAAAGTACTATTAATAATTAACTGATCCTCCTGCCTCTGCTTCTCAAGTGATGGGGTTATAAGCCTGAGTCAGCGCATTTGGCTGCTTCCATCTGACCTAGAGTCGGCATCACTGAGGAAGGCTGGGTCATACTTTCAACTTGCTTTGCCATCTCGCCTTTCTACCTTGTTCCTAACTTGACTGGCACAGGAAGCTCTGCTGGCCTCCAGCTCACAGAGAGCCGCCTACCTGCCGAGCAGGTGCAGGGGAGGCACTCGCTCCACACCTGGCTGCTTTTGTTTTCTTTTCTTTTTAACTTTTTTCATAGGTTATTTGATTTCCTGTGAATAGGTGTTTTACCTGCATGTATGCCTGTGCACCGTGGGCATGTCAGGTAATCTTGGAGGTCAGAAGAGGGCGTCGGATCCCCTGAAACTGGAGTTGGAGATGGCTGTGAGAAACCAAACCTGGGGCCCACAAGAGCGACCAGTGCTCCTCAACACTGAGCTGTCTCTCCAGGCTGTTTTTGTTGGTTTGGGGTGAGGCGTAGATGTTTCTTAAGTTGGTCTCCAACTCATAGGAACCAGTGATTTTTTTTTTTTTTGAGACATCGTCTCACTGTACATCCCTGACTGGGCTGGCCGTCAACCAGGCTGGGCTTGACCTCACAGGGTTCAGGCTTTCCCTCCTGAATGCTGAGATTAAAGGTGCACACCACTATGCCCAGCATTTAGTTAGTTAGTTAGTTGTGTACTTGTTTATGGAGGGCACACATTCAGATGACACTTTGGCAGCTGTTGGTCCCCTCCTCCTAACCCATGGGTTCTGGGGATTGAATTCAGAGTCCTAGGCTTGGTATACTGAGCCATTTCACTAGCCCTATTAGGAAATATTTTTTAATGATTTATTATTAAACACATTGTTAGTTGTTAGTTTGATATGAGTTTTCCCCAGTGTTTAGGATATACTCTTGACCCACCTGTGTGGCTAAAATCTGAGATCCAGGTGAACCGGCTGGCTCAGATAGTGTAACCGAATGCAGCTGCAGGGGTTGTACACACACACACACACACACACACACACGTGCATGCACACACACACCCAAGAGGTCCCGATCACATCGCAGACTGAGTGCTGGAGTCATTCAGTGCACTCTGCATGGCTGGCACAGAAAACTTAAAACTGGTGTCCCTTTGTGATGTCCTGCCGACCCCTCCTGCCTCCATCTTCTGAGTTCTAGATGACTACTATGCACCATTATGCTTGACAGTGGTGGGAATTTGAAAAGATTTACTTTTTAGCCAGAAAAAATAATTAGGAAGCTGAGATATGAACATGCCAAGTTATTTACATTTATCCTGTTGACTGAATTATCTCTTGACAGACTAGATTTTACTTCACAAGCAAGATGTCCATAGCCAATGCAGTCTGTCCCTCTATCCCCAGCCTTGCAGTCAAAGCATACCACCAGGCCTGGTGTGCCAGCATCCTGAAGCGGTAGGCCGTGATGCCAGCAAAGGGATGGGCTTGCTAGAGAGAGCAAGAGACAGAGAAAGAGAGCTTCCTTCCTCCATGTCATTCTCTAGGCTGCCAGCAGAAGGTGTGGCCAGATTAAAGGGGTTTCTTCTTACCTCAAAGGTCTGGATTAGAAGTAGGTCTTTCCACTTCAAATTATTTAATTAAGAAAAAAAATCCCTTACAGGTGTGCACAGTCCTCTGGGTTTTAGTTAATTCCAGACGCAGTCAAGTTGACAACCAAGAACAGCGTCACAACTGTCTTGCACGGCCTGGCTGGGGCTCCTGAGACTCTACTGAGCTTGAGCTGCAGAGGCTCTACAACATGGCCATACAGAAAAGGCTTCCTCCCTTTAATCCAAGTGCTCAGGAGGCAGGTGCATCTCTGTGACGGAGGCCAACCTGGTCTACAAATCGAGTTTTAGGATAAGCAAGGCTACAGAGACCCTGTCTAAAAGAAATTTTTTTTAATAAAAAAAAAAAAAAGAAAAGAAAAGGCTTTCTTGTGTTAGGGCATAGCTTGGTATTAAAGCACCTTGGTATGTATAAGACCCAGGATTCTATCCCAGCAACAAAGTGACAGACAGACAGACAGACAGACACGAACGCACAGAAAGAAAGAGAGAGAAAGAGGGGTAAAGAGACAAAGACGGACAGACAGAAACACACTGGGGGGTGGGGAAGGAAGGCAGAGACAGAGAGAAAGAGAGACAGAGAAACAGAGATATTGAGATTTCCCTGACTGAATGGAAATTGCCCTTGTCTCAAAGTAGCCAAAAGAACTACTGGGAGGTGGTGAGCTCCCCCGCCCCGGGGATGGGGTCAAGCCAGGCTGTGCCCCTGAGCCTGAGCAGTTGCTTCTAAAGTCTGGATCTGGGGAACTCAGTTCCTCACTGGGGGCTTGGACAGTCATGAGCCTCACCGATGAATGAATTCCACGTGGAATTTTAAATAGCAAGGATATTCAAGCACACACGTGTAAACACACACACACACACACACACACACACACACACGGACAGAATCACTGCATTCCAAGATCTACATGGACTGCACTGTAGCTTTGCCTCTAATTTTTGTTTTTGTTTTGGGTTTGTTTTTTTTTAGGGGGAGGAGAGAATTATAACACTTTGAAGATGCTTTCGAGGGAGGGGCGTCATCCAACTCAAGCATGACGCCAGAGCCAGCGCTTCGGGATTGTGACTCAGATCCTGGGTGGTTTGCCGCACGATTGGGGATATGGCGTGTTTCTCTGTGCGTTGTGTTATTTGGGGACGCTTCCTCCCATACACTGTCCCCATGTAGCCATTGCAATAGCATAGAGTTGTGTGTGTATGTGTGTGTGTGTGTATGTGTGTGTGGTGTGTGTGTGATTTATGTCTTTTGTTGCCCTAATTTATTTACAGACAGGCAGTTTGTTGTCTTTCAGAGTTTAGAAATTAATATTAAATCAACACTCTGTATGAATTTATTCTGATTTTTACCATAAATGTTTCACAATAGATCATTGGACTGATGTGGCGTAAAACTCCATTGTATATAAATGACAGCATTAAGGAAGCTGAAGGTATAAAGTCAGGAACACCCTTGCATTGCAGCTTTCAGTGAGAAGCCACACAGCGTTTCAATGAGGCATATGGGAAGCCGTGCAGCCTGGGAGTTTTGAGCTAACATGTCAGTTTCTATCTCTCATGCAGCCAGACTTCAAGTGCGAAGTTTTCACTGCTGCGCTGAAGTCTGGAATCTCTGCCAGGGAGGCGCTCGAGGGCGCCCATTTTCATAGAGCAAGTCTAGACTACTTAGCATCCATACATGGAAATACTCCTAGCTACAGGAGACTCCAAAACGCAGTTTCTCTTCACATTCTAAAACCGTTCCAAAATTACTCTGTCTTAAGCAATATACCTTTTTTGTTTTTTGAGACAGGGTTTCTCTCTCTCTCTGTAACCCAGGCTGTCCTAGAACTCCATGTGTAGACCGGCTTGGAACTCACAGAGATCCACCTGCCTCCACTGCCCGAGTATTGGGATTAAAGGTGTGCATCACCACATCCGCTCTGAGCTTTTTATTGTAAGCCTGTCCAGATACCTTCAGGATAGAAAAGGACTTAGTTTCTGACTCATAAAATATAAATTCAGTCACACAGCCAAATGAACTTCTGTGTTTAAACTGAAACAGATACACATGTAAACACCAGCAAGGAGAAACAGGGGCCGAGGTTCATAGCATACTGCTGTTTCTGTAACCAGGCCCTCAGAGAGAGGCACTGAATCCAGTGCTGGCGTTCGCTCAATTTCCTAGTTTACTTTTTTTTATTGTTATGATTTAATCGCATCATTTCCATCATTCCCTTCTTCCCGCAACTTCCTCTCACGCCCCAGTCACACCCTCTCAAAGTCCTGACCTCTTTTTGATGGTTAGTTGCTGAGTCCATTTCATGTTGCTTGTATGCCCATGATTTCATGGCCAGTCGCCTAACGTTGGATGAATTATGGGATGCATCTCTGGGGGAAGACTGCTCCCACTCCTCCATAGGACTGAGTCTGACCTGCCAGCTCCTAAACAATGGCACAGACGCTTATATTTATTTATGAAAGCTTAGGCTATATAGCCTAGGCTATTCCCCAACTAGCTCATATATCATATATCATTTATTTATTTATTTATTTATTTATTTATTTGTTTATTTAATGTATATAAGTATCTATCTGCATGTGCACTTGCACACCAGAAGAGGGCACAAGAACTCATTCTAGATGGTTCTGAGTCACCATGTGGTTTCTGGGAATTGAACTCAGGACCTCTGGAAGAATAGCTGGTGCTCTTAACTGCTGAGCCATGTCTCCAGCCCCACCTCATATATCTTAATTAACCCATTTATTGTCATTTCCGTTCTGCCATGTGGCTCGTTACCTCTTCTGTACTGACACCTGTTCCTTCCTCTGTGGCTGGCTGGCAAATCTTCCCACACCCGATTCTCTCTCAGAGTTCCTATCTCTGCCTGGATGTCCTGCCTCTCCTCTCCTGCCTGGCTGACGGCCATCAGAAGGTGATGGAGAAGACTGTTGATGCAGCACAGAGACATGTGATGTTTCATAAAACTAGCATTCCCACAGTCCGGAAGTCAGCACTATGCTGCTACAGAAATCAACATTTGAAAGAATACAAAGACAACACTTACACAGTGCACAGGGAGATTAGCCCACCCCGCTCAGCGTCTCTTAGTTGCCTATAGTTCCTTGTTCTGTGCGATTTCCCCTTCCTCCAGCATGTCTGTTGGAGGTGCCCTTGCTCAGGTCTTGTAGCCACATTGTTGGGGGTCTCGTGAGTGACGCTTCCTTGCCATTTCTAGGAGACCCAACCTCACAGTGTATCTTAGTCAGGGTTTCAATTCCTGCACAAACATCATGACCAAGAAGCAAGTTGGGGAGGAAAGGGTTTATTGAGCTTACACTTCCACGCTGTTCATCACTAAAGGAAGTCAGGACTGGAACTCAAGCAGGTCAGGAAGCAGGAGCTGATGCAGAGGCCATGGAGGGATGTTTCTTACTGGCTTGCTTCCCCTGGCTTGCTCAGCCTGCTTTCTTATAGAACCCAAGACTACCAGCCCAGGGGTGGTACCACCCAGGAGGGGCCCTCCCCCCTTGATCACTAATGGAGAAAATGCCCCACAGCTGGATCTCATGGAGGCATTTCCCCCAACTGAAGCTCTTTTCTCTGTGATAACCCCGGCCTGTGTCAAGCTAACACACAAACCAGCCAGTACACAGTGGATTTGCAGATCCTCTGGTTCTTACAGCCTTTCCACCCCCTTCCTCCTTATTGTTCCCTGAGCCTTAGGTTCAGAAGCTGTGTTGTAGATGTAACCGTCAGAGCTAGGCACCCCAGCTGGCTCTGCACTTTGAACAACAGTGGTCTTGCAATGATCTCTGTTGCAAAGAGAAGCTTCTTCGGTGACGATAGGGAGCTACACTTAACCTGTGGGCACTGAGAGGCCAAGCCTTTTAAGTTCAGACTCCATTTTAGAGAGTCTGACCTAAGTTTGAACTCAGGTAAACTAACCTAGCATTAGTTTCCAAGTTGTCCCCCACCCCCACCCAGTAAAATCTGAGCCTAGCTCTAGTCTTTAGGCTAATCCCCAACAAGGTTGGGGTCTCCAGGTTACACCCTCAACAAGACCAGCATCTCTAGGTTATTTCCCCCAACAAACAAGCACCCCCAGGTTACAAGTCCACCCCATGCCTAACAACCACCAATGCAGAGGGGAGCAGAAATTAAGTTGATGATGTGACTCCCAGCACCAGTCAATTATGTTAAAGGCCACAGTAGCTTTCCAATCAGATGCCCACATACTTGCGTGCCCCCCCCCCCCGTTGCTGCTTACTATAAAGCCTTGACCCGATAGATATTCGGGGCTCACCCACCACCAAACCCATCCTGCATGAGTGTGTTGGAGGAGCCCAAGCTAGCACAAATAGAATAAAGACCCTGCTATGGGTTGCATCAGATCAGCTTCTGTCTGGTTTGGGGAGGATGAAACCCTTCCTTGGAACTACAGGGGTAAGCATAAGTGTTTAGAAAGCAGTTAGGAATTACACTGCTTTAGGAAAGGGACAGTTGTAAGTTTTACTTTAAGATCCATGATTTCACTGGCTCTAATTATTTGGCTGGATTTCTAGTGCCAGGCATAATTTCCTTCCTGCTGAGCAGGCTTTAAGTCCACTTAAACAGCTGTTAGTTGCTACCAAGATATGAGTTCCACTTCTGCACCTTACGGATGTCTCGCCTTGCTGGTTATTGTTCACCGGCTTCACAGCTGTGTAGGACTGTTGGCGGTGTCCCTCCCTTGGCAGCTTAAATCGGTGCCTTCTGGGACTGTGAGGGTTAGTCCTCGGGGCGGAGGCTTCAAGGTCGGATCCAGCTCACATCCAAGTCCTGTGACCTAAGTGCCTGGTGTCTTCAGCAATAGGATAGGGCCTCACCTTCAACCTCTGGGAGGCAACCGAAGGCAACAGACAGAGCCGGTGTGATTTTGGGAATCCAGTGGACGCCCCTGACCAGCAACTCAAAAGGGGGTTCGTCATGCTTGGCTTTGAGGTTTGTATTAGATAGTCTATAGCTCTCAAAAGGAGTATTGTCAGCCTGAGTCACTTAAATTCATTAAAACAATATGTGTATAAGTATACACATATACTTAGATGTATCATATATAATTTGGAAAATAATATAATCCCTTACGGCTTTTCCAAACAGCCCAAAAGCCAATTTTTAAAGTTTATTTTTAAAGTATTTTAGATGTTTGGGCATTTTGACTACATGTATGTCTATACATCACGTGTGAACCTGGAACCCACAGAAGCTAGAAGACATTGGAATCCCTGGAACTGGAGTCACAGAGGGTTGTGAGCTGCCATGTGGGTGCTGGGAATTGAATGTGATTTCTCTGGAAGAGCAGTCAGTGCTCTTAACTGCATAGCCATCTCTCCAGCTCCTTCATTTTGAAACACTTTTTTTTTAAGGAAAAATAAGTCTTTGAAAAAGCAGACATGGGCTTCAGGCTCCAGAGTCCGTTTCCAGCCTCCACAGGCAGCTCCAGGGACCAACTTCCTCTTCTGGCATCAACGGGTGCTGCATGCATGTGGTGCACACACAGACATGCAGGCAAAACACTCACACACATAAAATAAGAAGTAATTTTTTTTTTAAAGAAAAAGAAGAAAAGGCAGAAATGGACCAGGAGTGACAGCACACTCCTGTGACAGAGGTTGCTGGATCTCTGTGAGTTGGAGGTCAGCCTGGACTGTATATCCAGTTCCGAGCCAGCCAGGGCTACATAATGAGGCTATGTCTCAAAAACAAAAAAGGAAGGGGTGGAGGAGACTGAAGTAAGGGCTCCGCAGTTAAGAGCACAAGCTCCTCTCGCAAAGGTCCTGCGTGTGATTCTCAGCAGCCATGCGGTTCACAGCCATGTGCAGATCCAGCTGCCTCTGGCCTTCTCTGGCCGCTGTGTGCGCAGACCCACACAGAAACACGTAAGAATAGTAAAATGGATCTTTGGAGGGGGAGGGAGAAATGTAGAACTGTGGGACCAGACACTCACTGGTGTGAGGAAGCAACTCTCCCATGGTGGCATGAAGACACTTTGTCCGTAAAGCAAATGCTGTCACCTGTATACTGATGTCTGGAAAAAGTAATGTGTGCTCTCCAGTCTCCTCATGGCTTGTCTACAGGCTTCTTCTACAGGCAAACAGGTAGCTTCATATTTGCCTGAAAATCAAGGAATGAACTAACCATATGCCAGAGATAAGCAAAAAGCTACAGATCTGGAAGAAAGCAGTTTGGGTTCAGAACTGATCATAAAAGACATGACACATTTCACATGGTATAGGAAACATCATATAACATCATATAAATAGCATTTTTTTTTTGCAATGTTGGGATTCAAACCCAGGGTCTCACCCATTCCAAGCAAGGAGTCTCCACCCAGCTGCTTCTCGCCATTCATAAATAACAAACACATTCACAATTTAAATATATTATTCCAAGCCAAGGGTAAATGTTTCAAGTACAGATTTGCCAGAACACCAGTCGAATTCTCCAGCATATCTTCATTAAGCAGGGGTTTCGCAGACTCCCGTGGCATCCTAGAGCCCAGCTGACTCTCGAAGAACAGAGAATGTTGACTCACAAACCTTTGAAACCTTACTGTACTTAGAGGTTCAGTGAGGCTTTTGACTTTTTACAAACAGCTCCTGGCTATCCCACACTGTTTCTGGCCGATTATGGCGCCCCCGTGTGTGCCTTTGTTGTAATGTTTTTACTACTCCCCAAAGCACTGCAAATAGTAATACCTCTGTTTTCCTATTAGTAATTATTTCAAGTAAATATTTAAGAATGTGGTGAGTCCTATATGTTAACTATTAGACTTGCTTTTTTATTTCTGTGTATGTTTTGTTTTGTCTGTGTTTTGTTTTGTTTTGTTTTTTCCTGGTGGGAGGGGAGGGACAGAGTCACACGTATCCCAGGCTGGCCTGGAACTCCCTGTATAGCCTGAAGAAGACCTCCCGCCTCCACCTCTTCTGTGTTGAGATTACACGCCTGTGCCATCATGCCTACCTCATGCAATGGTGAGACTTTTGGGGAGGGGCGTTGGTTTTTCAAGACAGGGTTTCTCTGTGTAGCCCTGGCTGTCCAGGAACTCACTCTGTAGACCAGGCTGGCCAATGGCGAGATTCTAACCCAGAGCTTCATGCATGTCGAGCAGCTACTCTACTAACTGGCTTCTATTCTTCCCAGGTTGTTTTATGAGATTTTAAAATCATTTCTTAATTATGAGTACACGCTCATGTGTGTGTGTGTGTGTGTGTGTGTGTGTGTGTGTGTGCAGATGCCTATGATAATCAGGGATGTCAGAATCCCTAGGAGTTGCAGGTGGCTGTGTTGGGGTCCAAGGATCACCCCACAAACCACAAAAACACTGATCTCAGTCAGGCAGGGATGGTTTACTGAATGCATACCCTGAGACTGATCGATCAGGGCCACAGTGCAGAATTCTGGGGCTGGGCCATGTCCACGAACATTTCTCAGGGCCAGCTTATAAAGGGAAAAATCCACAAAAACCACAGTGAGCTCATACGCAGGCACAGGAAGTGCTGCTCAGTGGTTGGCTCTGACTCAAGCTATTTTGGACATAAACAGTTCGTATTGATTTTAATTTGATGGGTCCTACATAAAGCCTTATGGAATTTCTTAAGATTAACAAACCTCATGCAGACCATAACAGGGTATGTGGTCAGCATGACCCTGCTCATTTCTGCATCAGTGGCTGGCAGGCATATACAACAATATGAAATAGCTGGCAGGTATGGAACAAAATGGCTACAGCTATGCCAGGGGCAGTGGGGTAGGCCGACCTCAACGGTGGTGAGCCCCAACATGAGAGCTGGGAATTGAACTCAGGTCCTCTGTAGGAGCAATATGTGCCTCTAACCACTGAACCATCTCTCCGGGACCCTGGGAAAGAGTGAGAGAGGATGTACATCACTTGGTAGCCAAACTGTTGTCAAACTCACAGTTCTCCTGCTTCAGTTCCCAAGTGCATATAGGCCATCATTACTAGCAACTAAACATTGTATTTGATGAACTTTTTCCTGAGAATTTAGGAAATACTTTTTGTTATAATCATCCTAGAAGAAACAGCAGTCAATAGGATCATTACTTATAACCCATGAACGACCAGAGGCAACCTTTTTAGAGGATGGTAACTGCTTAGGGGCTAATTCTAATTCAACTTTTTGAAATATTTTTCAAATAAATATGGATTTATTTAAATCATTTTAAAGACACATTTAGAACACTTCCTCCTCCTCACAAAGACCACAGTAGATATAAAGAGAAGGGACCTCATTTTCTTTTGTGTATTTTGTTTGTTCATTTGTTGTTGAGACAGGGTTTCTCTGTGTAGCCCTGAGTATCCTGGAACTCACTCTATAGACCGTGGCAGGCCTCACACTTACAGAAATCTGCCTGCCTCTGCCTCATAAATGCTAGAATTAAAGGCATACGCCACCACTGCCTGGCCTTCATTTTCTTTTTAATTGTATTAGCAATCACTGCTTTAAATTCTACTTACATATAAAGGAATTCACCTAACATTGATTGAAGCCCCAGTGTCTCAAGATCAAACTAAAGAAAAAAAAAAGGAAACCAACCAATCTATTTTCTTTTTCCTTCTGTAAACCAGTGTGACTGCCACTGAGAGAGGCCATAAAAGCCCAAGCTTTGAGGAGTGCCTTGTCATTAAGTTTATGAGGGAAGCCTTGTCAACTCCCAGAACATATTTCATGGATAGCTTTGTATGTAGAAAGTCACCTGAATCTGAGGTTTGGCTGGGTTGTTGGTTTTTTTTTTTCTTTTTCGTTTTTTAATTTAAAATTTTCCTAAGAGGAAATGAAATCTGAAGACATGATGATCACTCCTGACGAAAAGTCTGGACTTAGTGAAACCAGGATGGATCAGGTGAGATGCCAGTCCCGCCGAGAGGCCAGACAGGCTATACCAGATGAGCCAGAGTGCAAGTCTCCCCTGGAGGAAGCCAGAGTTTTCACCTTCCAAGATCCCCGAAACTAGACACCAGCAACCCTTGAGACTCAAATGCCGGCAGCAAGTGAGAAGAGTTTCAGCAGCTCTCTGATCCTCGTGCCCTAAGGAAAACTGAATGTTGTTTTATTACGTGTGTGTGTGTGTGTGTGTGTGTGTGTGTGTGCATGTACATGCATCATACTTAGAAATGTCACGCCACTGTGTGGAGGTCAGAGAACAGCTTGTGGGAGTTGATCCTCTTCTGCACCACTTGGGTCCAGGGAACCCCAGCCGAGTGCTCAGGCCTGGCTGTGGATGCCTCTGCCTGCTAGGCCATCCCGCCGGCCATGAATACTGTTTTGGTGTCCTCCCTCCAGAGAACAGAACCTGTTTCACGCTCTCTGCTAACCTTTCCCGTCTCTTGGACACCCGAGCTTCCCTCCCGGCTCTCCTTTACCCACTCAGACCCCCCCCCCACACACACACACACACACACACACGGTGCCTCACAATTCCCCAGGACCCAGTTTCAACTCCATGTTCTCACATCACTGTTGTCATCAACCCTTTAAAAGTTGAATGATGTCCCCTCCTGATTTTAAACTTATTGACTCTTGCTTCTTTTCCTCCTCTTCCTTCTCCCCTCCTCCTGCTCCTCCTCCTCTTCCTCTTCTTCTTTTCACTGGGTCTTATTGTTTAGCCCTGGCAGGCCTGTAACTCCCTAAGTGTGCCAGGCTGCCCTTGAACTCATAGACCTCTGTTTGCCTCTGCCTCCTGAATACTGAACTAAAGGTATGTGCCACTAAACCCAACTTTCTCATGAAAAAATGTAAGGTGTCAAAAGCAGATAAAGGGGCTGGAGCTGTGGCTCAATTGGAGGCCTGCTTGCCCGGCGTGTATAAATCCCTGGCTCTTACTCCCAGCACCCCCTAAACTGGGTGGAAGGGCCCACGCCTTTAATCCCGGCACTTACACATACTCCTATCCAGTCATCCCTGGCTACCCCCTGAGCTCAAGGGCAGCCTGGCCTCAGACATGAGCTTCACATGTCACCATGTGAGCTAGTGAGAAGTGGTAGAGCACTCGCCTAGCACGTGTAAGCCTAGCATGTGTAAGGCCCTGGTGCGCTACTTGGGGCAAGACGCTCAGCTCGCACACAAGCAAAACAAGGATGGCACACTCCTCCTCAAAGCCGGGCACAGACCGGGCACAGGCATACCATAAAGGGAAGAGCTGGGAAGGGTGTGCAGGGGAATGCTGCATGCTGATAGAAACACAAATTGCTACAACCAACCTGGAGCTAGAGGTATTGGAGCTAAAGGCCTTATTTTGGGAAACCATTCCTCCAGGAAGAAAAGTACTGACACTCAAGGTAAAAACACTGTAGAAATCCCTCTGTGCACCTATGCCTCCGCCTCCAGTGGACGGCACAAAATCCATGCTTTTGTGATGGGATTTGCTGCTATTCATGAGAAGCCATGAAGTCTGCATCCACCTGCTCTTGAACATGTGACTTCCTTGGGCTCACAGCCCGACATGAATGTGGCACAATTAGAAGGCTCAAGATCCTGAGCATTGAAACCCTCTCCAAGCCTCTCCTACTTCAGGGAACTTCCCATCCCTGGGAAAGGGGAGGTATCTGCCTCCTGGAGGCTCAAGAGGCCACGTGGTGCTGGCTCTCGCTCCAGCCCTCTCAGCTGAGGTCCCAATTAACGAGTGAGGTCACTCTCCAGTTCCAGCTGAGCTGGCCGAAGGGTTACCGATGTGACCACCAACCTATTTGTTTTCATGTGTGTGTGTGTGTGTGTGTGTGTGTGTGTGTGGTGTGCATGAATGTTTGTACATGTGTGTGCAGGTATGTATGCATGTGTCAGGAGTCTTCCTTGATCACTCTTATGTGTTAAGGCAAGTTTCTCGACGAACCTGAGCTCTCTGATTTGGATGAGCTAGCCCTGCTAGCTGCTAGCCTGCTACCTGCTGCCTGCTACCCAGCACTTGCTTAGCTACTAGGACCCAAACTCAGCTTCTAGCACTGGCAGATGCTCTACACATCGACCCATCTCCCCAACCTTGGAGTGGGATTTCGAATCAAGGAGGAAACAAGTCTCTGGGCACGTCTGTGAGCATGTTTCTAGATTAGGTTAAATGAAGCCCGAGGCCCACGCTAGTGTGGGAAGTACCAGTTCATAGGCTGGGGCCCAGAATGAATCTTAAAAATGTGAAGTCCAAGTGAAAGCAGAGCTCTCATCTCTCTGTTCCCTGACTGGACACAGGGCCAGCAGCCCGCCTCTCGCCAGCCGCCATGCCTTCCCCGCTGTGATGAATGACTCAGGTTCTCCTGGCGCTATAAACCGGAAGAAACAAACCCTCCTCCCTTCCTTACATTTCTTCTGTCAACTACCTTGTCCCAGTGAGAACACAAGTAACTCATTCACCAAGGAGCACTTAGGATTGTGAGAGATAATGAAACTTTGACGTTTTAAGACATTATATTGGGGCTGGAGAGATGGCTCATTGGTTAAAAGCACTGACTGCTCTTCTGAAGGTCCTGAGTTCAAATCCTAACAACCACATGATGACTCACAATCATTTGTAATGAGATCTGCTGCCCTCTTCTTAGGTGTCTGAAGACAGCTACAGTGTACTCACATATAAAAAATAAGTCTTTTAAAAAAAAAGACATATTAGTAAAATTTGATTCACAAGAAAATATCCCTGATAAGTCAATAAAACAGAAATAAATCTGCAGGGGGAAAAAAAACCCTGCAATGTAATAAACAAACGGATGACTTTACTATATCCAGATGAATGACTTTACTATATCCAGACTCTAATGCAGCTTATTAAAGTCCAGGTCTTCAGCTTGACTTCAGAGACTTGCTTCAGGTGTTTTGGTTTGGTTTGGTTTTGGGTTTTTTCGAGACAGGGTTTCTCTGTGTATCCCTGGCTGTCCTGGAACTCACTCTGTAGACCAGGCTGGCCTCAAACTCAGAAATCCAATCTGCCTGCCTCTGCCTCCCAAGTGCTGGGATTATAGGCGTGCGCCGCCACCGCCCAGCTTTTTTTTTCTTTAATGGTCAAATTTAAAGTATGTTAGTTTTAACATTGTTACTTTATTTAATTTAGTTTGCCTTTGCCTAAAATATCATTGCAACATGTAGCCAACAAAATCCTTAGGTGTTTTACATTCTCCTTTTCCTTGACTCTTAGAAATCTGGTGTGAAGATTCCACTCACAGCACAATTCAGTTCAGATGAGCAGTTCAGGCCCCTCCAAGCTGCAGAACTGGGTATGAGGAACCTGGAAATCCCAGCAGCGAGGAGGCTGAGCAAGGGGGCGGGGGTGCAGCGCTGACAGTGATGCTGAAGGCCTGTCTCAGGAAGAAAGAAGGGAGAGAAGGAGAGAGGGAGGGAGGGAGAGGAGAGTAATCCCAGAGTGCTGGGATTACAGGCATGCGCCACCACCGCCCAGCTCAGAGCTTTTTATGTAATAAAATAGAAGTTCCAGGTGATGACCTTAAATTATCTGACATGAGTGGTTTGTCTTTTTGTCAGTATGTTGCTTATAATTATACAAATTATACACATAAAGAAGAGGTGGAAAGGCAGATTTAACTGTAGGTACGGGCTTGTTTGCACACTGACTGGCAGTACAGAATATAAGGAATAACCCAAGTACGTCTATCTTGGCTTTGAGTAGTCAAAAGCTAACATGCGCTCAGTTGTCAGTGTGATGTGGTTCCTGTGGTTATTGCAGTGTGTTGTGTGTGTTATGGTTTGTGGGCTGTGGTGATGTCGTGTGGCTGGTGTTGTGTAGTGTGGTGTGGTTTTGTTCTCCTGTCCTGAACCACGTTTTCTCTTTGGGATCATCCACTGCAGAGACCCGTGCCCTTGCTCTCCACTATGAATGTCTGCACTACTGGCCGCCAGTGACAACGCACATCTGTAACAGCGGCACTTGGAAAACGGGAACAAGAGGTTCAAGAATTCAGTCATCCTCAGCTACAAAGGGAGCCAACAGCACGAGCTATATGACATCCTGCCTTTCAGAAAAAAATCCATACATCAGATACGCCAGCACTCCTTCCAACCCAGGAAGCCAACACGGGTCTCATGTGGGCTTGTCTGCTCAGTCTCCACATGAGACTTTTGAAATCTCAAGGGGGATTCTCAAAGTCATCTTTCTGTTTCCTGTATTTACCTTTTGGAGACAGAGTCTTACTCTGTAGCTTCAAACGCATGGTCCTCCTGCCATAGCTTCTTAAATGCTGGGCTTAGAGACATTGCCTCCACACTTGGCATCAGAACCCAATCTTGATTCTATAGCCAGGGTCTACACGCTGAGGCGGCAGAGCCTTTCCCCTCAGTACGGGTGACGTGGCCCTGCCGTTTCCCACAGCTGACCCTGTTTACTCAGTCTTCTAAGCCCATGTCTCCAGTTCCCCTGACCATTTATTGTGTTCCTCACAACAGTCTCTCCTTTTCTGCCTTGATGAAAAGCCCTTCAACAAATCCTTTACTGCCTGTCCAAGAGATCCTATCAACTAATCCCTTAGCAACGTGTCAACAGAAACATTTCTCTGGGCTGACGACCTAAGGCAGCACACTTGCATAGCACGTGCACACTATAATGGGGAGGGGCAAATAAATGGTATCAAGAATGTGAGAAAATTAGAACCACACAGGAATCTGTCCGCGAGGCAATGCAATCCTAGTATCTGGGAAGCTTGAGGTAGGAGGATCATGATGAGTTCTGAGCCAGCCTGGGCTACCCAATAAAACCCTGCCTCAAAATAGAAACAAAACAAATGGCAACAAATATTGTACAGGTATGTCAATAGCATGCTTAACAATAACCGAGAAACCAAACCACCCAAGTCCCATTGTCTGCCCACATGGACACTGGTATAATTTATACAATGGGATATCATTGTACATTAAAAATGAGAGACTAGCGCGTGGATCAACAGTATAAAACCTGGAAACATTATGTCAACGGAAAGAAGCCGGTGATGCGAGCTGGTTATTGATGACTGTGTTTGTGTCAAATGTCTAGAATGGGCAAGGTGCAGACAGCAAGGTGGCGGCTGCCAGCACCAGGGGCTGAGGAAGAGGAGGAGGAGTGAGGAGTTTGTATGAAAAGAAGAAAATGTTTATCTTTGTACTGATAGTCACTGTAGACGCCTGTGAAAATAATAAAACCCACTGAGCTGGGTACTTCGCAGACGAATGTTATGCTATGTGAATTATAAACTTATTTAAAGGCACATGCACATGGGGTTCTGTCATCTGGTACATGGAGGTGACCTTCAGATCCATGCTGGTGGCAAGAGGGGGGAGGGGCAACCGCCAGCACAGCGACTGCCGCTCAGAGACGCCAGCAGTTTCTAATTTTACACTGCCCCATATTTGTTGCTTTTTGGAGCTTTTGAGTCACTCTACAAGCTGGCCAAACAGAAACGCCTTTTATGTTTTATTACAACGGCTAAACTGGGAAATCAACTCACCAATTGCTTTTTTACAAAAGGAAATGAGCTAAAAACAACCTAGATGTAAAACGGGGCTCAGTGGGATGAATGTGTTTGCAGAGGAGAGACGGTCCACCAGGAATGCGGGCTTCTGTTATTTTAAAACGCATTTCGTTTCATTTACAGTAAGTGGCAAACACTGTTCTGAGAGGCATGGCAGACCTGTCGGATGGTAAAGCGAGATGACATCTTGTTTCCATTTTCATTTTCTTCCAGCTCATCTTCTCATTGTAAATCATTTTCCATTGTGGGAGGATATTAAATTTAAATCAAATTGAGGGTGGAAAAAAATGCAGTGGCTGCATTAATCAGTTCATTTCCCTGACTAGCCCTGCCTCCTGCAGCTCGTTTTAGCAAATACCGTGGGTCTGAATAGTTACGATTTTTAAAGAGTTTTCAAGGATCATGCCCTATCTTTCCTGGATCTGAACAAATGGGCTGTTTCTTTTCTTGAGAAAAAAAACAAACAAACCTCACTTTAAGGTCAAGAAACCGATTTGTCAAGAAAAAAAATTTTTTACTTAACTATGATATGAATATTTAAAATGCATTTGAATATTCTCTCACGGGGAATGATGGAGCTGGAGAGCATTTGAGGGATAGCATTATAGTTGCTTTGTAAACATTAATAAAACGTGCTTACCCCTCCTTAGGCTGGCCTTTGTGCTCAAAGAAGGGTGTGTGCAAATGTGTGCACCCCACAATTATCTAAGTCAGCCAAAGTTCATCACACAAGCCCATGAACAGTCAGAAACTGAGACATAGCAAAGTCAAATCACTTCCCCAGCTAAACCGAAGGAAGCTCAGAACCAACATATGTTATCACACACACACACACACACACACACACATCACAGGCACACACTTAGACAGACACACACTCACAGACATACACACAAGTCACAGGCACACACTCAGACAGGCACACACTCACAAATACATGCACACACTCTGAAGACATATACACACAGATACTCACAGGCACACACTTAGACAGACACACACTCACAGACACACACACAAGTTACAGGCACACACTCAGACAGGCACACACTCACAGACACATGCACACACTCAGAAGACATATACACACAGATACTCACTCATACACATGCACAATAGGCACACACACTCACAGACACATGCACACACTCAAACACACACAGACACATGCACACACAGACACACTCAGACTCACACACAGACACTCACATGCAAACATAGACACATACACTCACAGACTCAGACACACACACAGTCACACACTCACAGACAGACATACACACAGACATACACTTACATATACACACATGCACATGGACACACAGGCATACATACATGCACATGCACACACACAGACATGCAGACAAACAACCTACAAAATATAATTTCTGTTTTGAATTCTCCTGACATATAATGAAATTCTCCAAATGTAATGACTAATTGTATTTTTTTAATTTATGATTTTTTTAATTTTATATACATTGGTATTTTGTTTGCATGTGTGTCTGTGTGAGGGTGTCAGATCCCCTATAATTGGAGTTACAGACAGTTGTGAGCTGCCATGTGGATGCTGGGAATTGAACCTGGGTCCTCTGAGCAGCCAGTGCTCTTAAAACATTGGGCCATCTCTCTACTCCCTCCTCCCTCTCTACACACACCCTCCTTCAGAGTACTGAGGCCAGCCTACTCAATTAGTGACTAATTTTAATATCCTAACTCTTTCTTCAGGCCTTAGTAGATGAGTTTAGGATCTTATGCAAACACATTTAAAAAGATGTGTTTAAAGGCCAGGCAACTGGGAGACAGTGGGTATCAGTAAGTTCAAGGCTACCCTGGTTTACATAGTGAGTTCCAGAGGATAACCAAGGTTATGTAGAGAGATGAATGGTCTCTCTATATATGAATATGTATGGTCTCAATGAATGAATGAATGAATGAATGAATGAATAGCTGTTCAGCTTGTCAAGATGATGCTTGCCTGCAATCCCAGAATTCTGAAGGTGAGGCAGGAGGATTATGATTTTTTTTTTTTTTTTTTTTTTGGTTTTTTGGATTTTTTTTTTTTTTCCGAGACAGGGTTTCTCTGTGTAGCCCTGGCTGTCCTGGAACTCACTCTGTAGACCAGGCTGGCCTTGAACTCAGAAATCCGCCTGCCTCTGTCTCCTGAGTGTTGGGATTACAGGCTTGCGCCACCACTGCCCAGCTAGGATTATGAATTTAAAGATGTGTATTGAGCATATTTAACAAGCCAAGTAGGACCAGACTAGCAGTCTTGAGGGCGAATGAAACCATTTTCATCCAAATGTTGACATGGGGCGGGACACTTCCTGGTTTCCAGTGGGAAAGGGATTCTTAGTCCTGTAATGGCTCTGTTTCTGGCCATACTTTACTGTTGGGAGTGCTCAAAGCTCTGCAAACGCCAAAGAAGGGCTGGAGAGATGACTCTGCGGTTAAGAGCACTGATTGCTCTTCCAGAAGTCCTGAGTTCAATTCCCAGCAACCACCTGGTGGCTCACAACCATCTGAAATGGGATCTGATGCCCTCTTCTGGTGTGTCTGAAGGCAGCTACAGTGTACATAAAATAAATAAATCTTCAAAAACAACAAAAAAAAAATTGCCAAAGAGCTGGTGAGGTTCCAATTCTTCACAGAGAGTGGCTTCTCAGTTATCAGTTGTATGAAATTGGTGTCCTCCAAATGTCACCTGGAGTGGAATGGACTCTGGAGATCTATTCCAGGGTGTCCCTATCATCTGTCAGAGAGTCTGACTGTTTTGTTATCATCAATCAGTGGGTTTTGAGGTTTTAAGTCTCTGTAAAGAATTCTTCTAGAGTGACAAAGCATGCTCCCCTGAAGGTTTCCGGGTGAATAACTCTTAGCAAGAGGGATCTGTGACCTGCGAGCCTCAAGCCCATCCTGAAGACTACATACTTAGATGATGTTCTTTTAGCAAATGTCTTGAAAGTAGTCCTGGGTACCCAGCCCTTCACTTTCAAATCCGATTTCTGCATGGCCACCACTTGACCTGTAGTTTTGTGGCTACTCTAGACAAAGCTGAAAGTACGTTCTCTGGTTTCCTTTATTTGGGTGCAGCCTTCCAAGGTCTCCCAACAGGTTATGACACACCCATTCACTGTCACATAGCCTGGCAGCGTGGCTCCTCTTGCAACTTCAAGAGTCACAGAGGGAGCCCTTGTGTCTCCTCCTTATGTTTTGAGTCCGAATCTCTCCATGAACTTGGGCAGTACTGTGTTCCCACACTGGGATCACAGGTTCTTTACCCAGCTTCTCCTTGGGTGCTGGGGATGTGAACTCAGCAAGCGTTAACACACTGAGCCCCTCTCCAGCCTCCCCAGCCTTGTTTCTGAAGCTGGCTTTATGGTACCTCCGACCTCCCTCCCCAACGGCTGCTATTTCATTGGTTTGTGGAGTTAAGAGTCTCACTTGGCAGCCCAGGCTGCCCTGAAATTGGATATGTAGCAGCCCAGATTTGCACTCGCATTGATGGTGATCCTCCTGTCTCCATCCCAAAAATGCTGGCATTACAGGCGTGAGCCACCATGCCCAGCTTGGTTGGTTTGGTTCAGGTTTTTTTTTTTTTTTTTTCTTTTAAGACAAGATCTCACTATGTAACCGAGCCTGGCCTCAAACTCAGATCCTTTTCGCCTCGGCTTCCTAGCGCTCAGATTACAGGTATGAGCATTAGTCCCCATTTCATACCCACAAAAACAAGTCCTGGCTGGACACACTGTGGCACATGACTCTAGCCCAGTATTCAGGAGACCAAAGCAGGTGAATTGCTACAGATTGAAGTCCAATGTCATTTATATGCAGTTTCAAGCTAGTCAAGAGTGCATAGTGAGACTCGGTCTTAAAGACAACAGGGGCCGGTGGAATGGCTCAGCAACAGCCCGAGCTCGATCCCCAGGACTAATAGAAGGAAAGGACGGACCTCCTCAAGTTATGCTTTCACATCTGCACACCCGCTGCTGCACACTCATGTGCCCACGTGAGGTGGGCACGGCGCACACACTAAATGAATGTCATTAACCATTTTAACTGGGGCCAGTGAGACACCTGAGTGGGGAGAAGCACCTGCCACCAAGCCAGATGGCCTGACTCTGATCCCTGCCCCAGTCTGCTTTTCTGTTGCTGAGAGAAAATTCTGTAACCAAAAGCAGCATCCAGGGAGGAAAGGATTTGTGTGGCTTCACTTCTAGGTCAAAGTCCATCACCGAGAGAACTCAGAGCAGGAACTGAATCCGGCGTGGACGGTCACTACCTCCTGGCTTTCCCTCTGGCTTCTGCTCAGCTAGCTTGCTTTCTCTTTTGTTATACAACTTAATTTTATCTTTAAAAAGATTTGTTTCTGTGTGTGAGCAATCTATTTGCATGTACGGCTACAGGACAGAAGGGAGCATCGGTCTGAAGAGGGCATCAGGTCCCACTGTGGATGGCTGGGAGCCACCATGTGGTTGCTGGGAATTGAATTCAGGACTTCTGGATGAGAAGCCAGTGCTTTTATCTGCTGAGTCATCTCTCCGACCAATTTATTATTATTTTATCTTCATTGGTGTGTTGCGTGCATGTCTGTGTGAGGGTGTCAGAAGCCCTGGAACTGGAGTTACAGACAGGTGTGAACTGCCATGCGGGTGTGCTGGGAATTGAACCCGGGTCCTCTGGAAGAGTAGCCAGTACTCTCAACCACTGAGTCCTCTCTCCAGCACCTCAGCTAGCTTTCTTATACAACACAGGCCCACCTACTCAAGGTTGATGCCACCACAGCGGGTTGGGGTCTCTCCCATCGAGCATGAGTTAAGGCAATCTTTCACAGACATGGCCACAAGCCAGTGTGATTTGGACAATTCTTCACCCGAGCTTCTCTTCCCAGGAGACTCTAGGTTATGTCACAAAGACAACAAACAAATGAACAAACAAAACAACCAACTGGCACACCCAGGACAAAGTGAAAGGAGAAAACTGAATTCCACTATTCCACAAATTGTCCTCTAACTTTCATCAGTATGTCTACACACATACACACAAATAGGTAGGTAGGTAGTTAGGTTGGTAGATAGACGATAGATAGATAGATAGATAGATAGATAGATAGATAGATAGATAGATAGATGTTAAAAAAGAAGAAACAGATGGAGCTGGGGATGGCTAAGCAGTCACGAGCACTTGCTGGTCTTCCAAAGGATCTGAGCTCATCTCCAGCACTGATGCTGTGACTCTAGCCGCAGGGGACCTGACCTCTTCTGGTCTCTGCAGGCACAGGCTCCCTGCTCTACCTGGTAGCAGCAGTCAGTCATTTATTTTAGTATGGAGTTTTCTAATGTTAATTTGTCTAGCCACTCAAGCAGAGACTCTTCCTTTCCCACTCCACATCGAATCAGTCACTCGGGTATCAGTTAATTACTGTTGTGAACAAATCTGGAGCTCTCCAAACTGGAGGCTTCAAATAGATGATTTTTTTTTTCTTTTTTTTCTCTTCTGGTTGACTTTTCTGGTCCAAATGACCTCAGTTGCAGCTAAGTCAAGGGTGGCCTTATACGTGTTCAGGGTCGCCCGTAGGAAGCTGAGAGACAGAATAACTGGGCCTCTCTCCAAGGGGCCCCTTGTGTAAGAACCCAGCCTTCACTGGAACACATGGTTGCAAAAGTTTGCCAGCTGTAAGTTTTTGTCTCAATGTCCAGGAAGTTTCCAAGAACCCATTAACTTAACTGCTGTTATACCAGCGTTCAGTACACTTTGGCTGTCAACTTGACGGCACCTGGAATCAACTGAAGCACGAGGTGCTTAGGCGCTTCTTTCTTGATCAGATCAGATCAAATGGGAAGACCCATCCTAAATGTGGGGGGCATATTCTAGTGTCAGCCCAGGCAAAAGACACCAAAAAGGGAGGTTTGCAGGGGCTGGAGAGATGGCTCCGTTAAGAGCACTGACTGCTCTTCCAGAGGTCCTGAGTTCAGTTCCCAGCAACCACGTGGTGGCTCACAACCATCTGTAATGGAATCGGATGTCCTTTTCTGATGTCTCAAGACAGCTACACAGTACTCATACACATAAAGTAAATAAATCCTTTTTTTTTTAAAAAAGTGGACTTTGCTTTTTGCCTGCTTACTTCCATCCTTGCTGTCAAATTCATCTATCCCATTGCTGTGGCCTTCCTTTGTTAATATTAGAACCAACTTCTTTGGGGTTCCAACTAAAAGAAGCCCAGAGATGGAAGACCAGTAGCTCTCTAAGAATCCTCTGTCTTCAGCACCTCTGAGATGCCCTCTTCTGCTGTGTCTGAAGACAGGTACAGTGTCCTCACATACATAAAATAAACAAATCTTTAAAAATAATCTTGGGTGCAATGTGGGAGGGAGGATCGGGGTGATGGTTGCCACCTGAAACCTGGGGATCCTCTCTAACAGCCTCTCTACTCTCATCTTCCCCCTGAATGCTGCTACACTAACAAGTTCACAACCTTATCTCCTACCCCAAAGACTGAGAGTTGTTTAATTCACCCTGCTTTGGGTCCTACTAGCATGTGAATTTTCTGGAAACATACGGTGGTCACAGAACGGATGCTTAAAACTCAGTAGCTCCTCCTAGACCTTTAGAATGAACTACAGGGGGCTAGAGAGATGGCTCAGCAGTGAGGAGCACCGGCTGCTCTGGCAGGAGCATTCAAGTTCCATTCCCAGCACCCACGTGGCAGCTCACAGACTGTCCATGACTCCAGTTCCAGGGGATCCAATGCCTCACACAGACACTCAAGCATGCAAAACAGCAAGGCACTAAAAACAAAGAATAAAGTCCATACTGCTAAGTGAGGATCCTGGCTGTTTTGTATTCCTGCTTCTGTACTCTGTGACTTCTCTTCCCCTTCTCTGCTATGCTTACTGCTGTTCCAAAAACAAAAAGCTAAGTCCTTAAAGGGCCATGGTATTTCAGTAGCATGCTCTTCCACATGCTGATCTTCTGTATGCAGATCCGGTTCTTCAGCCGTCATCTCAAACAGCACAGCCGTAATGAAGTGTTTCCTGCTTGACAAAGTTAAAGGCTCCTACCTCTTCCACAGCAATGCAAACAACCCTCACTTACAGCGTCTGTTCCAGTCTACTGTAATTCGTTGTTGTGAGGCCTATCCTACCACGGACTTCTCTGTGGAATTTGCAGTGTGTTGTTTTCATTCTCTCTTTAGTACCTAGGACAATTCTTGTCAGTAAATAGTAAATGCTTTTCTGCTTGTTTTCTTGTTGGTTTGTTGGTTGTTTGGTTGGTTGGTTGGCTTGTTGGTTGGTTGGTTGGCTTGTTGGTTGGGTGGGTGGGTGGGTGGGTGGTTGAAGCCAGGGCTTTCAAGCAGGCTAGGCTGGCCTTGAACTCCAGATTCTCCTGCCTCTACCTCCCAGTGCCAGGATTATTGACTTGAATGTACTGATTTTGTTGTTGTTGCTTTTGGCAGATTATCTTTTATTAGTTGACAATTTCATCCATGTAAACAGTGTGTCTTGTTCAATGTACCCATGCCTCCCCGAGGCCCCCTCCTTCTTCCCCTACCCAGGCACCGCCAGCATGTCTCCCTTCTCTCCTCATGTCCTCTCCTTTGTGTTTTTGTCAGTAACCCTCTGAGTCCAATTAGTGATGCCTACTAGAATGCTAACTAATCCTATTAATTTGATATTGATCAGAGCTTTGGTAAATTCATGGGTTCAATAACCATGCCTTGTCCCTGAAACAGAATCTCACAGCCCCCCTCCCTACCCTCCAGTTCCTATCTCCCTCCACCCTCCTTCCCAGATGTTTCCTTAGCCTGGCAGGGAGGGGGGATGGAAGCAGATGGCCTTACCAAGGAACACTCAACACTCTCAGCGTTGACTGCTGACTGCTGCAGAGAGAAGTGCCTCTGGTCCAAACCCAGGGCAGTGCTAATCTATGGATATGAGCATATTCATAAGGCAGTTACAAATGTCCCTTAACAGAAAGAACAGCAGTAGGTTTCTCCTTAGGCCCTGTGACCTCCTGAGCCATAGGGTTTGACCAGGTTGACAGGACCAGGTCTGAATTCCCTCCAGTGGAACAGTCCTCAAATCTGACTCTGAAGTGATTGGTTATCCTCGTAACCTCTGTGTCGCTACTGCACCAGCAGGCTCATCTTGCTTGGCACTAGTCTTGCTTTCTTAACTAATTAATTAAAATGAAAATGCCCTTTCTAATATTCCAGATTCGAGTGAAAAAAAATCTTATCCCAGAAAAGCTTGTCTTAAATGCTCTCCTTCAAATCTGTGACTCTTTAGTCAAGATATTTGAATAAAATTACTAATAAATTTCCCGTATGTACTGATATGCCTTCAATGTGTTATATTGTTAAAAAGGGAATTTGGTGCTGGAGAGATGGCTCAGTGGTTATCGATACTACCTGCTCTTCTGGAGGTCCTGAGTTCAATTCCCAGCAACCATGTGGTGGCTCACAACCATCTATAATGAGATCACTGGTGCCTTCTTCTGGTGTGCAGGCATATATGCAGGAAGACCAACGCATACTTACTAACTAAATGAATCTAAGTAAATAAATAAAATAAATAAAATGGGAATTTGGACATTTGGGTATATTAAATTTACAAACGAACTAAAACGAACTGTTCTTGTGCTGTAGTTGGGGCTTGATTATGTGAAATTTCATGATTTTCCTGTTTCCTAAAGTTGCATTTATGTTATTTTTTGAGATTAAGAGTCTCATTCTGTATCACAGACTGGCCTGGAATCTCTGCAATCTTCTTGCCGTAGGCTCCACAATTCTGGGATTACAATCGAGCCACTAATGCCAATAATGCATTCATTTTAAAGTAAAACCATTCATGTAAGATCTCTGCTTCGCACAAAACTGGCAATCTCAGTTGGCCCCTGGAACCCACGTAGAAGTAGGAGAGAAATTACCCACAAGTGTCCTCTGACTGTCAGACCAGTTCAAGCACTACCTGTCATCATCATGCACAGGCACAATAACATTTAAAAATTAATAATAAAACACTCATGTACTGGGAGGATATATGCAAATGTCTCAGAAGATTCACTTATAGTCTGGAGCATGGTCCTCAATCTTACATAAACCAGGGATGTAATTTGAAAAAGCTTGAAGCTTAGAGCCTTCTATTCAAACATGAAAAGAGCCAGACATGAGAGCACATGCCTACAATCCCAGCACTGAAGAAAAGGAGGGTAGGATCAAGAGTTCTTTTACAAAGACGTTCTAGGCCTCCATTACAAAGAAGTTCTAGGCCAGCCTGGGCTACATAAGACCAAGTCTTAAAACAGAGAGAGAGAGAGAGAGAGAGCTACTGTGCTGATCACAATGAGAAGCAGATCCAAAAGAGATTTGAGATTTTTTTTTAAAGTGCTTTTTGACCTGAGAGAAATTTAAGTACAGTCTCAAGATGAATGGCTGAGGCTAAAAACAGTAGATTCAGTTACACTCCTATGGAAAAAAAGACAAAATTTCAGGGCTAAGGAATCATATCAGGGACTTTGACAAGTATTTGAAAGGTTTAAGTCAGGTAGAAAGACAAAAAATATTAACCAATTAGTGGACACTTAACTCAGAAGTGTGTATAAAAAGCCAAGTGTGGGGGCTGGAGAGATGGCTCAGTGGTTAAGGGCACTGACTGCTCTTCCAAAGGTCCTGAGTTCAAATTCCAGCAAACCACATGGTGGCTCACAACCATCCATAATAAGATCTGACACTCTCTTCTTGTGTGTCTGAAGACAGCTACAGTGTACTTATATATAATAATAAATAAATACTTAAAAAAAAAAAAGCCAAGTGTGAGCTGGGCAGTGGTGGTGCATGCCGGTAATCCCAGCACTCTGGGAGGCAGAGGTGGATTTCTGAGTTCGAGGCCAGCCTGGTCTACAGAGTGAGTTCCAGGACAGCCAGGGCTATACAGAGAAACCCTGACTCAAAAAAAAAAAAAAAAAAAAAAAAAAAAAAAAAAGCCAAGTGTGTGCACCTTTGCCCACTTCAGCCTCCGATGAAATACTTAATTTCAAGAATCATAGGAACCCTGTTATTCATTTGATGTCCTAGATTCTCCAGAGCTGTTTTTTCCCCCTTTGTTATATCTTTTTTCCCCTTAGTAGCCTTTATTTTAGAAGTCGAGTTTCCTGTTTGCCAACCCAGGGTTTTCTAAATCTACTTCTACGGCCTCACATACTTCCCAGCACTTCTGATATCCAGTTCTGGCACGTGGTTCTGGCAGGAATTAGGGCGAACTTTTCAACTTCAGGCTTGGAACCCGAATCCAGGTCACACAACCTCTCGGCCCAGGCAGACCAGTAGGTCTGGCGTAGAGCGATGCGCAGCCGGAAGCCCCAAAGTTCTCGTCCGGATCGCGGCTCCCGGTACACAGCCCGCTGCCAAGCAGGTTCCTGGACCTACCCATTCTTAACCTCAAGTACTGGAGGACTCCGAAGCATGTGACTGATCACTAAAGCACGCAAGACGTGACAGTCACGCAGTCTTAATTAGCACACACATCCGCCTCTACGACACTAGGAAAAAATCAGCAACCGGACCACAGGGCGGGTCTACAATGTCCAGGGCGGGGCCTAGAGGCACCTCCTACTTCTCTGGGTGAAGGCGGGGCTAGGTACTCGGGGCGGGGCCTAAAGGTTCCCTTCTTGGCCGGGGGAGGGCGGGGCCGGGATGAGCGTGGGGCGGGGCCTGGAGGTGCCCTCCTCCACTAGGCGAGGGCGTGGCCCGGCGAAGGCGGCCCGCGCGTGACGACGTCTAGGGAGCGCGCGCGCTGCCGCGGGGCCAGGCCGGGCGCTGCTGGTGCTGGTGGTGTCCGAGGCTTGGCGAGAGGGGTTTGCGGCCGCGTGTCGGGCTGTTGGTGGTATTGTGGCTGCCGAGGCCGCCCGCTCCTGGTCATGAGAGGTCAGGCCTGGGAAAGGGGGTGAGGCGGAGGGTTTCCGGGGAGAAGAGCCGAAGCTCGGACGTGGGTGGAGAACTCTGTCCTCGCGGATTCCGGAAGAGTTGGCGTTTACTTTTTTCTCCCTTTTCCCTTTTCTTGTTTGTGTATGAAGGAGGGCAGGTTTTGTGTTTCTTTTTTAATAGCAGAGACACAAACTGTCCTGTCCCAAGTCGCTCTTCAGAGAGTGAGGCGATAGAGCCGCCGTGGCTTCCGAGCCTCTTCGAAACGTCACACAGTAACTGCACGGTTTCAGCCAGCCTCCGCCGCAGCTAGCTCCATCGCGGGGGAAACGGGAGAGGCCCGGCGGCGGGCTCTGCATTTCGTCGGGCGACAGCGCGACTCTGGCACCCTGGTCTGAGATCCACACTGGATCACGTAGGGATCTTGCTCTGCCCACAGCCTCTCTTCTGACACCCCCAGCCAAGCCACAATACCGATGATGGCATTTTTATTTGGGAGGCTAACTCCTTATTTAGACTAAAGCATCACTTAGCAATTACATGATGACTTACCCCCAACGGCCCCCTTTCAAAGGTAGTTGACTAACAATCTTTTGGGAGGAGAAGAAATATTCTCTGTAGCACCATTAATTACCGAAAGCCTTATTAGCTTTGTGGAAGCATAAAATGAGGTGTTTATTATCTTTGTTGATGCTTAATTAAGGTACTGATTTTTCCTTCTAAACATTAATGAATCTGTACCAAAAAAATCTATTGTATTTATTTAGTGTGTGTGTCAGAGGACTTGTGGGAGTCAGTTCATTCCTTCCACCATATGGGTTTAGGTGATTTAACTCAAATTAATGGTCTTGACTTGCTCACCCAGACATCTATCTCACCCACCCTTAGCAAACTTATTAATGTGGACTCAGCCTCAGAATGCATGTGCCCACTTATTCAGGATGAGTCCTGCTATTCATAGTGGTATCTGCTGGGCACCCCCTTCTATGACTGTCAGCTGATGTCTTTTGTCATTCGAGAAATCAAGACATCTGCAGTTCAAAAGCAAATGTTCACCAAATATGCTTTGTATTTTAAATAGCCCCCAAGGTTCAAAACTCATTGGACTTTGGGTGGGGTAGGGCAGGGCAGCCGAGCTTTGGCCTTAGCAAAGATTGAAGGAGTGTTAGAGGACCTGAAAATTGTCTGTGACTGTCAACTGCCCCTTTAGTGAACAAAGGACACCTAATGAACCGATGCACTGCTTGTGATTAACTTAGAATGCTTTCTGCTCTTTATTTTACTTTTAAGGAGAAAGAGTCCTGAAGCAAAGACATTTTAGAGAGAAAATACTCAAGGGCCATGCAAGCCAGCTGTAACCAACTGCATGATCCTCCTGGCACTGCACACGATGAAGATGCTGCAGCCTCCCCATGTGTTCATTCAAGAGCTACAGAAGGTTCCCTTCACCCTGGAGATGTACATATCCAGATAAACTCCGGATCAAAAGAATATTCTGAAAATCCAAGCTCTAGAAATACAAGGTCAGGCGTCTGTACCTGTGCCCATGGATGTGTGCATAGTCGTTTCCGGAGTTACTCCCACAGTGAAGCAAGGCCACCTGATGACTTTGCCACAGAGTCTGGGGAACATGGAAGTGGCTCCTTCTCAGAATTCCGCTATCTCTTCAAGTGGTTGCAAAAGAGTCTTCCTTATATTTTGATTTTGGGTATTAAACTTGTTATGCAGCATATAACAGGTAGGAAATAAAACTGCTGAATTCAGATTCCCTTTTTATTGATAATTTTAACACATTTTGGTTGCTAGCTTTTAAAAAGTATTAGCATATATAATCTTGTTGAATTTTTTCTTTTCTTTCAATTAACTAGAACTTATTTTCTAACAGGAATTTCTCTTGGAATTGGGCTGCTAACAACTTTTATGTATGCAAACAAAAGCATTGTAAATCAGGTTTTTCTAAGAGTAAGTATAACAAGCAACTAAATTATTAACTGTTTCTCTTTACAGAATTAGAGGTAACTCTGAGAGAAGCAGAAGTTACTTTCCAGAGGACTAGGAAACAACAGGATATGTTATGATGTCCACCGCATGCTTGTTTTTTTTTTTCTTTTTGTTTTTTTCGAGACAGGGTTTCTCTGTGTAGCCCTGGCTGTCCTGAACTCACTTTGTAGACCAGGTTGGCCTCGAACTCAGAAATCTGCCTGCCTCTGCCTCCCAAGTGCTGGGATTAAAGGCTTATGCCACCACTGTCCGGCCTCCCCCACCCCCACCGAACACAGGGTTTCTCTATGTAGCCCTGGCTGTCCTGAACTGGACCTAACTCTGTAGACCAGGCTGGCCTAGAACTCAGAAATCCACCTGCCTTATTTTCTAAATGATTTAGAATAAGTTCCCTGTCCCAGTGCTTAGTTACCTCACCTTACTTAGTTGTTTGGTTCCTAAAAAAAAGAAAAGCCTAGACAAGAGGATTAAGAGTCTTAGACCATACTGTGTGATCTAGTTTGGCAAGGACCTTCGTACTTTGAGTTAATGATACAGAGTAGTATAATATTTTAAAAAGTTAGTTGATGCACCATGAGATTGGCAATAAATAAAAGTAAACATTGAATAAATGGACATTGGTATTTTAAGTGTGTGTTTGATACAGGATTTCTTTTTTTTTTTTCTTGCTTTTTGTTTTGTTTTGTTTTGTTTTGTTTTTTTTGCGGATTTGGGTTTTTCGAGACAGGGTTTCTCTGTATAGCCCTGGCTGTCCTGGAACTCACTCTGTAGACCAGGCTGGCCTCGAACTCAGAAATCCGCCTGCCTCTGCCTCCCAGAGTGCTGGGATTACAGGCGCGTGCCACCACCGCCCAGCTGATACAGGATTTCACTATGACTTTCTGGTTGGCTTGAAACTCACTGTATAGACCAGGCTGGCCTCAAAGATGTGCCTGCCTTCTGAGTGCTAGGATTAAAGGCATGCCCTATCATGAATGGCATATGTCTCTTATTTAAAAAGAATAACCTCAAGAAGTTTTTCTAGTAGTGTGAAAAGTTTTAATCATCTGAATCATTAGAAAAAGTTCCAAGAATCTATGAAATTTCCCCGTAAGAGGAGTCATATCTGGGAATTTATAGTATAGCATATTAACAAAACTTTTAGTGCATAGTTCAAAACTAGCACAGGTTAATGCTGGGCACAGTGGTATGTCTTATAATCCAGCACCAGGGCTGCTGAAGCAGAAAGATTGCCATGAATTCACAGCCAGTTTGGACTCTTATAGTGAGTACCAAGCCACCTTGTGCTACAGAGTGAGACCCTCTCTTTAGAAAACAACAAAAATATTAGTACCAGATGGACTTCTTTAACATTGGAAATTTTGCCCATAGATAATGAGGTGTCTAAGTCGTCCTCTGCTTGCCTTACACACAGGGCCCAGCGGCACTCTTACATAGTATTCTTAGTGTGCTGGAGCTTTAACCTGGCAGTGAAGTCACTTGTAGGTTTCCACTGTCCGGAATCATGTTAGCGCTCAAACAGTGTTCAGGTTATGGATTAGGCTGCTCAACTATAAGACCTTTAATTAAACTTGAATTTTAAAGATCAAAATTACTGCATATTTATGAACTGATTTACTTACATGAATTTTTAAAATTTCTGTTTTGTAGAAGAGAAAAAAATAAAAGAGTCTCAGAGGTAAAGATTGCTTTGGGCAGGTCCTTTATGTCAGCGAGGAAACTGGTCTCTTGGGCTCCTAGGTCTTGTACGTTTTAATTTTTTATGGGGGTGATGGTTTGAAACAGGGTCTCTACACAGTCCTGGCTGTCTTGGAACTCTGTGTAGACCAGGCTGGCCTCAAACTCACAGAAGCCTGGCTCTGCCTCCCCTGTGCTGGGATTAAAAGTGTGCGCTGCCATGCTTAGTTTGCATTTGAAAATTCTGCTCAGAGTTTTGTTAATTAAGTATTAATAAAAACAGTGGTTGTGGTAATGAACAACTTAAAATGTTTTTTATTCTTAATAAGATACAGACTACCTGCTAAATTAATACATTGATCATCAAATAAAGATGCTGTTTATTATTACTTAAAATTCTGGCCTAACACTACATAGTAAATTACAGAATTGTGTCTTTTTCAGGAACGGTCGTCAAAGCTTCACTGTGCTTGGTTACTGGTGTTCCTGGCAGGTTCTTCCATCCTCTTATATTACACCTTTCATTCTCAGTCACTTCATTACAGGTGATCAGAGATCCTAGTATACGTCTGTTGTTTATCATTTATTCTACAGCACTTTGCATATATCCTAATTGCATGTAATGCTTATTAGAGTTCAATTTTTAATTGTCTCCTTTCAAGATTGACAGGTGTGACTTACAGATTTGTATCCCCAATACCATGGCATGTAGGATGTGCTCAATAAGTACTTTTTGATAAGTAGATTTCTGTTGAATCAGGTTTTTTGCTCTTTGTTTTTGAGATAGGATCTGTGTAGTCCAGGGTATCAACATGCATTCCTCCTGCCTTAGCTTCTTGAGTGCTGGAAATACAGGTAATGTGCACTCACCATTTTTAATCAGTGTTTATTTAGTACCACTAGGTAGTTATTACCAAAACACATGTTAACATGCATTTCCATGTCAGATATTCTGACTTTTTAACTTTAATGAGATAATTAGAAGGCCTGGGTTCGGCAGCATTAATAGTAACAAGTCTGAGCTGTAACGAGAAGTAGAGTGGGTATGAGACAGGAATGACCTGTGGCCTGGGAAGACAGGGCCATGGTCAAGAGCACCTGCTATTTTCCAGAGGAGACTCTAGGTCCGGGGTCTGATGCCCTATCTGACTCCACAGGCATCTGCACTCAGATGCACACATACTGCCCGTCACCACACAGACACAGCATTTTAAATTTGGCGTTATCAGAATATATATGCTTGATACTTTAAAATTACAAGACTGAATATATATGATACTTAAAAGTTACAATACTGGCTGGGCATAGCCTGTAAACCCAGTGAGGTCAGCCTAGGTAAAAGAACACATGAAACAAAAGAGTCTCAACGATACTGTACAAAGCCAACCAGAATAAGAAGTTTAGGTGGAGAAGGCCCAGCCTGGACGTAAAAGGAGGTAACGTCTCTGACTTTAGTAGAGCTACTTACTGTAGGAGTGTATTGCTAGATGCCTGGAAAAAACAGGCTAGGGGTATAGTTCAGTGCTAGAGCTCTGAACTATCTCATGAAATACATAAAATACTGCAGCAAACTTAAAACCTTTACATTTGTATGTTGCCTTAATAGATGTTTATGTTTTTCTCTTGGTAGCTTAGTTTTCTTAAACCCTACACTTGAACAGTTGAGCTTCTGGGAAGTTCTTTGGATTGTTGGAATTACAGACTTCATTCTGAAATTCTTTTTCATGGGTTTAAAATGCCTGATTTTACTGGTGCCTTCTTTCTTCATGCCTTTTAAATCAAAGGTAAGAAACTAATGCTTATTGGAATGATGTTAGCAAAACCCCTGAATGCTAGCTGGTCTTCATTTATATGTCTCAGTTTAGAGGCCAGAAGAGGGCATCAGATCCCCTGGGCCTGAAGTTTGTAAGCTGCCATGTGGCTGTTGGGAACCTAGCTTAGGTCTTCTGGAAGTGCAAGAAGTACTCTCGCACACCTAAATAGCCTAATTTTTATTACTTCTGCCTGACAACCACTTGCTCAAGTACTTCAACTGAAAATATTAATTGGCTAAAATCAGAACTATATTTCCTTCAAAATAATTGAAAACTCAATCTTCACATCTATCAGAGAATTCTAGATTTGTACTTCTGCTTTTCTCCAAGGCATTGCCAATTGATAAATGACTACATGAACAGTCAGTCAGTGGCTTAGTGAGGTAAGTTTTCACTCTCTGGCCTGAGCTATTCAGAAACTCCTTGCAATCCTACCATAGCCTCCCAAACGCTGGCTATGAATGTGAGTCACTATGCCCAGCTTATAAATTCAGACATTTCTTTCACATTAATTATTTTTTATGTGTAACTCTCCACTATATGGGTTCTAGAAAGTGAACTAAGATCATTACCCATTAAAAACTGGGTCATCTCCCTGGCCCAACACCAAGCTAAGTCATGTAATAACGATGACATGTGATAGCCAAGTTGAATTTGTGTTAATCATAATTCTGAGATATAATTTCAATTATTGTGATTAGTGCATTATATACTTATGATGCTATCCTTCCAATAGAGTCTGTGATATGTGTTTAATACCTTGGGTAGCTGAACTTATTTCTTTTTTTCTTTTTTTTAAGATTTATTTATTATATGTAAGTACGCTGTAGCTGTTTAGACACACACACCAGAAGAGGGCGTCGGATCTCATTACAGATGGTTGTGAGCCACCATGTGGTTGCTGGGATTTGAACTCAGGACCTCTGGAAGAGCAGTTAGTGCTCTTAACCACTGAGCCATCTCACCAGCCCTGAACTTATTTCTTTTTCCTTCCTTTTTTAGGGATATTGGTACATGCTTTTAGAAGAATTGTGTCAGTATTACCGAATTTTTGTTCCCATACCAGTTTGGTTTCGGTACCTTATAAGCTACGGGGAGTTTGGTAATGTAACTACATGGAGTCTTGGGATATTGCTGGCTTTACTCTACCTCATACTAAAAGTAAGTAACATTAACTTTGGCAAAGTGACTGCTATACTAATTCCTGGTTTTATATTACCACTAAGTTGCCTCAAAATTTATCTTCATTTATCAGTAATTGAAAGTAATGGCAAGCCAGGCAGTAGTGGCGCACACCTGTAATCCCAGCACTCTGGGAAGCAGAGTCAGGCGGATTTCTGAGTGTGAGGACAGCCTGGTCTACAGAGTGAGTTCCAGGACAGCCAGGGCTACACAGAGAAACCCTGTCTTGAAAAAAACCAAATCCAAAAAACCAGAAAGAAAGGAAGGAAGGAAGGAAGGAAGGAAGGAAGGAAGGAAGGAAGGAAAGAAAGAAAAAAAAGAGAGAAAGAAAAGAAAGAAAGAAATGGCAAACTCTTACCTATTTAGATATGTAATGCTGACATACACCTGTAATCCAGGCTAGAGAGGCAGGAAAATCATGAGTTTGCCAGCTTTGGCAACCAGAAAGACCACCTCAATAAAGACAGTGATCAAGCAAGAGTAGAAGGAGCCTAATGGTCTGGGGAAGTGGGGGACTCCATTGTTGTTGTGTTGCCCTGGGTGCCTTGACCTCCTAAGTACCTGCCACCGAGCTAAGCTCCATTTTTGTTGAGTAGCAGAGATTAACATACATGTGATATCTAAGAGAGATTAAGTAGAAAAGACACTAACCTCACAGTGCCATTTGTAATACAGAGTTCTCAGAGGAGTATCTCCTCTTTACTTTATGCCTGGTCCCTTCAATTTAGCACTTTATAAACTTTCTGAGAGAAAGAGAACGCTCAAGTGAACGCCTGTGTGTGTGTGTGTGTGTGTGTGTGTGTGTGTGTGTGTGTGTGTGTGTTTTGGGGCATCGATGTAGCTCTGGCTGTGCTGGAACTTGTTACATAGACCAATGAAACTTGTTTTCTGAGACATGGTTTCTCTATGTAGCCCTGGATCTCACTCTGTAGACCAGGCTGGCATCCAACTCAGAGATCTGCTTGCCTTTGCTGCCAGAGTGCTAGGATCAAAGGTGTATGCCATCACCACCCCCCAATACTTTGAAATCTAATGCCAAGGGTATTTGAATCTGCCCCTCCCTCTTTATTGCAACTTTGTGTATAAGTGTTCTCCCTGTATTTATGTTTGTATATCATGAGTGCAGTGTCCACAAAGGCCAGAGGGGGTGGCATTGTCTGGGAGCATAGTTAGAGATGGCTGGTTAAGCCTCTATCTGGGTGCTAGGGATGGATGGAATGGAACAGCAGCCAGTGCTCTTATCCTCTAGTCCTTATGCTGCAATGTCTTTGACATAGGTCTATTTGTCGTAATTATATTGTAGCTGTAGGTTAAGAGGTGGCTCAGATCTATGCGCTACTTTATTAAGCTTGAAATAAATTCATAATAGACTAGTATGATATATAATGAACATTAGGTTAGGTGGGAATTGAATTTTACCTTTGGTCTTTAGATTTAGCATATAGAGGTTTTGAATTAATACACTTGTCTCTTTATCTTTTAGCTTTTGGACTTTTTTGGACATTTGAGAACTTTCAGACAGGTCTTACGAGTATTTTTTACACGACCAGTAAGTACTTTTATCAGTTAAGGGGAATACTTCTACCTGTTTCACCCTTATTTTCTCTAGTAGTGTTACAAATAGAAATTCATAAACTGTTCCTCTTCTACTTTGAGATTTTCTAATGTTTTGGCACTTGGGGCTGTAATGACTTAGAAGTTTGAATTCCACCAGCAGTCCTTAAATTTCCCTGCCCACCAGTCGCTTCAGTGCTTCTGGACTGCAGTGTCCCTTGCCCTTGCATTCCCTCTGTCATTGTGGGTCTGGGGCTCAGTGGTAGACACTTAGATATCCTGTAAAAGGAAGCACAAAAGCAAATCCATTGGACATCTTTTAGGATTTACAAACACACTTTAAAAACCTAGTCATGGACTTTTGTTTTCCTTTTTAATCCACTGATATTTGCTTTGTATATTTTTATTAACATTTCCTATTTCACTTTTATGAAAACACTTTAAGTATGAGGACACTTTTAGTTTGAAGACAACTCAGTAAAAATCATCCCTTGCAATTTTCGTACTAAAAGAAATTTCCTCTTACTCAATTCTGTATTTGAAAATTAAGTTTTCTTTCTAGGTAAGCACTCTACCAACAGCAATATCTGTTCATAACAGGCTGTTAGATTTTAAGGGAAGTAGGGGTGGGAATGAAAGAGTCCTTGGTCCCAGATTTAAAGGTTAAGAGTCAGCCTGAGCATTTCAACAAGAAAGTCTAGCAAACAAAACAAAACAAAAAAAGCAAAAAACTATTTATAGCATAATCCAAACTAACTAGCTGGGGGACTTTTTTTTAAGTATAGAATAGAATTTTTTTTTTTTTTTAGGGCATGGGAGGGGAGTTAAGTGGGAGGGAGAGACAGACAGATGGGGGTGGGGAGGGAAGAGGAAAGGAGAGGAATAGAGGCTGGCCATGAGCACCTGGGAAGACTGAGGAGAGAGGGAGCGAGAGCAAGAATGAGGGACCTTATTTTTTTTTTTTTAAATCATTAACGATACATTTGGGAGGCAGAGGCAGATGTATCTCTGTGAGTTAAGGCCAGCCTGGTCTACAAAGTGAGTTCCAGGAGAGCCAGGGCTACACAAAGAAACCCTGCTAAAACAAAGAAAACATTAAAAAAATACAATAGCCGGGGCGGTGGTGGCGCACGCCTTTAATCCCAGCGCTTGGGAGGCAGAGGCAGGCAGATTTCTGAGTTCGAGGCCAGCCTGGTCTAGAAAGTGAGTTCCAGGACAGCCAGGACTACACAGAGAAACCCTGTCTCGAAAAAAACAAAACAAAACAAAAATAATACAAAATGAAATAAAATTCAGAGTTTAGCTTTAAGTTAGTTCAATTGTGGTTATAAGCATTTTACTTGGCTGAATCTAGTAAGATTAGTGCTGAAACAGCCTCAAGACAATGCCCCGTGGGCTGTTGGTGTAACTTGAGAGTGCTTGCCTAGCATGTGTGAGAGGCCATAGGTTCAATACCTAACACAGAAGAAAAACAAAATATTAAAATAAGCACTGAGTAAGCCAGGCGGTGGTGGCGCACACTTTTAATCCCAGCATTTAGGAGTCAGAGGCAGGCGGATTTCTGAGTTCGAGGCCAGCCTGTTCTACAGAATGAGTTCCAGGACAGCCAGGGCTACACTGAGAAACCCTGTCTCAAAAAAACAAAACCAAAAAAAAAAAAAAAAAAAAAAAGCACTGAGTACATATAGATGCATTTGTCAACCTTATGAACAAAAATGGAAGTGACCATAAGGGTAAATACTCACTCAGAGGACTTTCACTGTAGCCTTTGTTAGCCCATCCTAACTAGGACCTGTCTTGCTTTGTTTCCATGAAGCCCTTGGGTGGTGTTTCCCACCTTCCCCCTTCATGTTGACAGAAAACTTTGTTCATAACCGATGTGTATGGATAATGATTAAACCCTGTTGACTTTAGTAAAAAAGTCAAGATCTTAGAGCTCAAATTATTCTTAGGACTTTAAAATGAATCCCATCTTAGAATGTCCAATGTCTGGGCTACTAATTCAGTCTCCAGCATGGAACACAACCTTATTTATTTATTTTTTTTAAATTGAAATAGTGCTAGGGATTGAGCCTTGGGCCTCAAACATGTGCTACCACTGAGCCATATCCCAGACCAGATATGTATTTCAAAACCAAACTCTCCACAGGGATTACTTTCAACAGAATTTGTCTTTATAGAGTTATGGAGTGCCTGCCAGCAAGAGACAGTGTTCAGATATGGATGGTATTTGTTCAATATGTCAAGCTGAATTTCAGAAGCCAGTTCTTCTCTTTTGTCAAGTAAGATTTCTAAACAAATTATATATAGCATTTTTTTTTCAGATTTGTTAAAATCACATTTATGTTTTAATGGGAAGTTGTATTCCAGGATGAAAGGGATATGGTAAACTGTTCAAATTATATCCCTTAGGTTCTGATGATTTTTGTGCAGAGGAGCATAAGAAAAGTGTGTGTGTGTGGGGGGGGGATTACTTGGTCAACTACTTAGATACCAAAGCAGTTGGCAAATAGGCTCCATTTCTAACTGGATACTAGTCTTGCTCAACAGTAGCAGTTGTTAATGTATAAGTCACCATTAAGCAGGTAAGTGATCTTAGGCAGCACCTGGGAAAACAGTTAAGTAGGATTAGAGCACTTATACTGGCTCAGCCATTGAAACAGTCATTTTCACGTTTGTAAACTGCTAGGACTGATGTTTTCTGAAATCCTTTGTAACTTTAAAGAATGTGACCTAGAGCATCATTGTGTAAGATCTGCTTCTTCATTCCCTTACAGCATATATTCTGTGAAGAATGTATTACCTTATGGTTTAACAGAGAGAAAACATGTCCACTGTGCAGAACTGTGATTTCAGAACATATAAACAAATGGAAAGATGGAGCCACATCATCTCATCTTCAGATGTACTAAGTCGTACAAACTATTAAGGCCTCGAGACATGAATTTTATCTGGTTTGCTAACTATTGATAAAGGCATCATAATTAGTCTCCAGCAGTAGAAAAATGGTTTTTCAGGAGTAGAAAAATGGTTTTAGGGTATCACGAGACATATGTTTATAGTTCAGTTTCTCAAAAGTTTAAGTGCAAGAGCCCTACATTTTTAAACTATATATTCACCTTAATAAATATGCAATACTTAATCCACTTATTTGACAGATAATTGCAGTGTTAAATTGGAAATGTGGTTTATCATCAATAATACCAAAACAGCAATTAGAAACTAGAACTAGACATTTTAAAGGGGTTCAGGTAGTGTTTCCTGACATGGTTTTCAGAATAAAGATTTTGCATAGTATTTTAAGATATATATATATATATATATATAATCTAAAACAATTTTTCAGACTTTTATAATTCCCATTCTAAAAATGCTTAAATTTTTCATAAAATTGTATTTTTAAATGAAAGTTCTAAATGCTATATTTTACCTATAACAATTACATTTTTTAAGTGAAGATTTACTGAGGATGATATATTTTAATACTGTACTGTGCTCTATGACTAGTGATCAGTGAGAATAAATGATTTAGATTCATTCACCTGGTGGACCAGTTAATGCCCCTTGCCGTTAGCTGTCTTGTGTTGTGTGTAGTACCATGTAATAGCTTGAAATAATTAAATGATTGGAATGTGGGCTGGGGGTGTAGCTCACAAGTTGTACAATCACCATCCGTTGCGATATGAAAGCTTGAACTCAAGGCCATGGTGGAGTGCCTGCTTATGTGCACTGTGTTCTGGCTGAATTCCACATCGAAGAGAAAGGGGGAAAACTGCAGCTTTTACTCGGGGGAAGCCAGAACATTTGGTGCTAGTCATCTCCCGCTGATTTCTGCAAGAAGAAAAGGTAATGGAGCACTTTATCTTTCCTTTGTTTCAGAGGAAACTTCAAGTTTCCTCTAAAGATTCTGAAATCTTCACCATGTCTAAAGGCTGCTACTGCTAAGTTAAGGCTTCTACCCAGTTATCATCAGTAACAAGGAAATGAAAGTGGGAAGGAGAAGTTGAGACAAAAGTAAATTTGCGATGTAGGGGTTCTAGAGATGGCTCAGCAGATTAAGACATGTGCTGCTCTTCCAGGACAGAGTTTATGCTGAATGCTGGGATTTCAGGCCACCACCTGACTAAAATTAAATTTTAAAGACAGCACATGGTTTAATTAAGGATAGTGACCAAGTGCCATAGGTGAAATCATGATTGCACAGCTCCTACCTATGACAGAGGTACAGAAAAACCATAATACGCTCAACCAGATACATGCCACATAATTACTTTTTCTTTCAAATGAGTATTCACTCTATATATGTGTATGTTGTGTGTGTACACACAAATATGGTCTATTATACACACATATGCACACACACCTTGTCTAATGAGAATCACTGCTAAGTACATTATCTTCCTGGCTTTGTGGTGAAGCTTTAGTTGTATTAGATACACAAGGGATGAATGAGAGAAAGCAATTGAAAGTCAGCTGAAATGACTTCCTATTCAAAACTATTACATTCAGCTCTCTTATAACACTTACCAAGGTTTACTACCTAATAGCTGTTCAGGCAGCTTGAGTATTTTTGTTTGTTTGTTTTTAATATGACTAAATAACAAAGGGAGTTTGTAGAAGACTGCAGTGGGTTTTTTCAGAAGGGTATCACTTAAAATAGAAAATGGGCAGTAAGTAGTAGTAAATACTTTAATCCAAGCACTTAAAAGGCAGAAGCAGGTGGATCTGAGTTAGATCCCCACCGGGTCTCCAGAGCGAGTTACAGGGCAGGTGGGCTAGAGAGAGAAACCCTGTCTCGCAGGGGTGGAGAAGTGGGGAGTGGGACAGGGCTAGTGCAGTGTGTAAAGGCACTTGTTAAGTAAAGGATGACTTAAGTTTGGTCCCTAGAACTAACATGAAGTGAGCCAACTCCTGCAAGTTGTTCCCTGCACATAGGGATGCATGTACACATGTAACAAACTATTTTAAACTGAAAAAAAAATTTTAAATTGACACCAGATGTGGTGGTGTATACCTTTGATCCCAGGCCTTGGGGAATAAAGGCAGACAGATCTCTTGAGTTCAAGGATAGCTTAGTCTACATAGTAAGTTCCAGACCACCTAGGGCTACATAAAGAGATATTTTCTCAAAACAAAAACCAGAAAATGTAATAAGGTTGTGGTACTCATTATCAATAATAAACTGAAGCATTTCTCTTGCTTCTGTCTTTTTTGCTTTCACCTCAAAGGAATAGGATTAATTTTGTGAATTCAGATCATACTCTCTAAACACTTACTGTAGAAGCATTAAGAAATACTGCTAGGGGATAGAGCAATGGCTTAGCAGTTAAGAGCACTGTTCTTCCAGAGGCCTGGGGTTAAATCCCATGGGAGCTAACAAGCATCTTAACTCTAGTTCCAGGGAAATCTGAAGCCCTCAGATTGGCTTCTTTGAGCACTGCACACTTGATGCTGACACATGCAGGCAAAACACCTATATACATAAAAATAAATGTCCAAAGAGAGAAAGGAGTGGGGGGAATGTGGCCAACCACCAGGGATTGAGACTATAACTCCTTGCTAGAGATGCCTTTTATTTTTTATTTTATTTTATTTTTAGATTGGGTTTCTGTGCAGCCCTCACTGTCCTGGAACTTGCTTTGTAGATCAGGCTAGCTGCAAACGAGATCTGCCTGCCTCTGCCTCCTGAGGGCTGGAACTAAAGGCAGGCACCACTACATGCGGCAAGATGGGTGATGTTTTGTTTTTCAGATTTGTTTTATGATAGCTATGATGAACCACTATTATGTGGGTACTAGAAACCAAACAAACCCATGTCTCCCGCAAGGCACAGCTTGGAGCCATCTGACATACTTGCTATTTTTTTGTACAATAATTTTGCACATGAACATTACATTATCAAAGCTAGCTATGAGGTGTACTTAGGCAAATTGTTAATTATTAATACAAGAAAGTATTTCCACTATTTTTATGTGAAGCTAGATTCCACATAGCTTGTTGCATGAATATTTTTAAAAGCAAAAAATTCAAGTATATTAAAAAATAACAAGGATCTGTAACATTTAATATATAAAGTGACCACTAAAATCTGTTATATATTTAAATAGCTCCAATCTCAGGAGAAAGTTTTATAACTGTCATTTTTCATACAAAAGTAGTTTATTAAATATGATAACATGAACATCTAACATGTTAATGAATATTGTACATCTGTTATGTATACTATAGTAAATATACTAAATTTTTTCTCTCAGGTAATAAAAAAAAATCACTTCTATTTTATGTTCATTCAAATTTGCATTTAATTTCTATTTACATTCATTCAATCTGAAATCAAATATCTTAACACAGTAAACTAAATACAAAATGAAAAGCAGAAAAGGTGTTGCCCTCATAGAACTCCTAATAAGGCAGCTGAAGAACTTATTTAATAGATGCAAAGCCAACTTGGGGTAGAAGAAAACATAGTTTAAAGAGCAAACACTGTCAGAAACCCGTCTTGTAGACGCTCCGGAGAATCCAGGGAAATGATACTTGTGCTATAGTGTTGCGTCACATGAGAAACGTACTATATTGTTCAGCAAAAACCCATAGGCCCTGTGTGACAAATATTGTCACAACTGTTTGTCCAGCTAGCTAATATCTGCTCCTGGGATGAAACCATAGATGTTTGGATACTGACACCTTTTGGGATACTAACCATTTTCATTTTCAAAGCCTCAAAATCCATTCCTCATAAATTCAACATTTCTCATGAGAATAATCTGAGATCTAGCCCTTATAAGCTAGGAAATATACAACTAACTGAATATTTTTAAAATGGTTCTGTATAATGTAAGATGTTCAAGGCTCAAGATATTAATGCTAAAATACATTGTCTATAGTTGTCATCTGTAGTACAGGATGTTGAATTTATGGAGTCTCACACATGCATCCTCTCCTCAATCTGAAACTATCTCTAAAACTGGAGAAAAAACATTCTTTAAGAGCATACAAGGGGAAGAAATAACATAATTTTCCTAATGGTCTGGTTCAAGTTCAATAATTAATACATTGTTAATCACAGCTGGTTAATAAATCCCAGTTTAGTTATTCTGTAACATTACAAACCTTATAAAACAAATTTAGTAAATTTCAGTTCAGTGAGTACATATTAAAAAACAGCATGTAGAAAATAAAAAATATCCTGTAATAGCTGATCTTAAAATAATCAAGTAATGAAAGAAAAAGGACTTGATCTTTTTTTATAACTTACCTGGTACAAGCATTAATACTTCTCTTAGAAACTCAAACTAGTATTGATATACACTTTAAATTATGCTTCAGTTTTTACAAATAAATACAGAGTAGGCCATATTGCATAGGCATGTGCTTTCTGTCTGTGACACTCATGTGACACCTGACATGTTTTCACAGTCATAGTAGGGATATCCATTTATGAAAGTTTCTCAATAAACTTGCCACAGCATGATCAATTTCACTTAATGTTGTGATAGAAAAAGCTATATATTGGTGTAGATGGAAGTCAATGGAAGGTGTACAATTAATGTGCCTTACACAAAAATGTTGCAGTATTTGCCACTATTGCTGGCAGTAATTATATGAACAGTTTAACAGTTTATGGGGTGGTCACAGTGCACATATTACTAGCAACTAGAGCTAAAGAGGAGTCATTTAGTGTAAAGTTTTATTGGAATTTGGCCAGGCAGTCAGTGCTACAGTTAGTTACACATTTAGAAACAGAGTAGCACAAGCCGTCTGCAATAGGAAATGACTCCTATATGCATGGCCATAGGCTTTTTGTTTTTTTTTTTTTTTTGGGGGGGGGGGTGTTCTATTTTTTAAGATACCACAAACTCTCAAGGAATGAAAAACATTCTTAATCATTACTGCAGCAACTAATTTACTGCTACAATTATGAAGCCCTCAAAATGCTGCTACAGTCAGAGAATCAGGAGTAATCATTTGAATAATAAAAAAAATTTCTCTGTCCAAAGATGGACATTTACTGACACAATTGAAGGGTAGTATTTCCAATCATCTGTCATGGCTTGTCATGTTTTTTTTTTTTGTTTGTTTGTTTTTTTAAAGATGTTTATGTATGTGGATGGTTTGTCTGCAAGTGTGCATACGCGAGATCATCTGAAACAAGGAGACTATAGTTTACAGATGTAAGCTACCATGTGGGTGCTGTGAATTGAACTCAGGACCTCTGAGAAAGTAGCCAGAGTTCTTAACTGCTGAGTTATCTCTCCAGCCCCTCAAGGTTCTGTTTTTGCTCAGTTTTAATTTCTTCCCATCTCACTTCAATTACAATTTGAATAAGCAAGGTCTGGGTCAATCCTGACTAGTTCTGACATGCATAAAGAATTTTATGGCTTGGATCCTATGAGGAACACAGCAAGAGCATATGCATAAAGAAACCCAAGGGCTGTGACTATTATTACCAAGTGAGTTGTTCGGACTGAAGACATAAAAGACCAACAAAGTGGCATGACAGGACTCACTGTGTGACCATCTACCTAGACCAGTATGCGCTGAAGTATATTTTATAAAGCTCTGCAGATATTAAACCCTTTCACCAGCTAGTCATGGAAATGCTCCTTAAGGCAGGAAGTATTTAAGAAAGGTAAAGTATTTTTATTCTTTGTACCTGTAAATCACTTATGTTGACTTTGTTACAATTTCAAAAACAGTGTCTTGTTAACAGGTTTCCTAAATTAGGCCACTAGGTTTTCTTTATTCGCTATGGAAGACATTCATCAAAAGGCCATCAAATATTTTTATAATTAAAAAATGTAGCCCCAATACAGGAGGGAAAAAACACCATTCTTTCGTTTTTAGACTCTCAAGAAAGAAAATTGTTAAGGTAAACAGCAAAACAGTACGAAGTAAAACTGAAACCATACCAATATGCTGTAAAGAGATAGAGGGGCCCATGGCGACCCCTCCTCCCTGCAGGCCCATCTCCCCTGCTTAATGCCCTCATTATGCACTTTTGCCTGACTCTTCCAGCCTCTACTCCGCCACGGGCTTGACTCACATACTGGTATAAGAACAGGTGGTGATATTTTTTTCCAGTGTAGTGCAGGCCCAGGACAAGGATGCAATATAGATCAAACAACTTCTGCCTGTCCCAAGGTGTGCCTGCAGTTACACCTAACACACAGCAGTACTGCAAGTAAAAATGATTAAACAGACTTTTCCCCTAGTATTACAGACAAGTATTGCAGCTAGATTACTAAAAGAAAAAAATAAAAAACACCCCAGGTCCACCCCAAGCCCTCAAACAAGCCACAGCTGTGGTTAACAATGATTCATTTGCATTTTATTTCATCAAGATAAGAACAGAAGCTGGCTTTCTTCACACCAACCAATAACTTCGCATTTTAAAGTTTGGGATGTTTTTCATAATGAGCTGAATCAAAAATCTATTTGAAAAATATATATTTATATAAAAAAAAGATTCAGGTTGTTTGCACGTAAAACATCAATCGATAAGTTTCTTTTGTCTTTGATTCCGTGTTGCTGGAAAACGTTTGACAAAGCTTGCATGCTAATTTGTCCTTAGTTGCAAGTATTACAGGCAATCTCGTACTCTGCCTATGAGAATAACCCTTATTTGACATCATCAGACTTCAACGGTGATTCAGAAGCAACAACCTACCCTTAATACTGTCAGTCTGCAGCCATCAGCATGAGAACCCTCGTGAACGCTGAGATGTTGCTAGGATAGAAACCAGTCAGCTGATGTGTCTGTGGGTTCCACAATACTATTTTGCTTGAGTTTTTCTATGGGTTTTTTTTTTTTTTTGCACCATTGATTGATTTTTTAAAAATCCATGTTTATTTTTCCTCCATTGAAAGCATTCCAAGTAATGACACTGACTCTTTGAGACTGCCATTTTGATTCTTGTCTTTATCTCGAAGGATGCTCACACGTGCCCTTCCTTTGTTTCCTTTTTTGCATTTGCATTAATAAAAGCATTGTTTCATCATAGATTCATCCGCAGGTGCTCTGGCCGTTTGGAGATCATAGGAAACGCTTGTTTTTTGTATGGCCCAGAGTTGGGCTGTCGGATTGGAAGTGGCGCTGATGCCTCTCCGCTCACTGTCACGTCCATCTGCTCTATTCCACTTGCTTCCATTGGGTATTCCACAGGGGTCTGAGGGTTTGCTGTGCTGGCTGAAGCACCTCGTCCCCAGAAATCCCCAGGAGAGAATTTGACTGGGCTTTAAGACAAGGAAGAGCTATCATTCATTTGTCTCAACAATCATCTTAACAAGAAATACTCATGTTTAAAGGGAAGGGCGATATGACCTTATTTATCTAATTTTATTTTCATGTGGACTGTCCCAAAGGCAAAGCTTCAACCATCTTTCCCCTAGATTAATAACTAGTGTGTCCAAACTGGCCTCTTTACCTCTCTACACTTGACCCTCAAAGCCCTTAATGACTTACTGCTAAGTCATTTTACTCTACCACTTAAAAATGACTTCCTGTTGCGCTTAAAATACTTTCCCAATTTGCTGGCCATTTTCCTTATTTACCACATTCCAGGAACTCTGGTTTCTTATTTCCAAAAAGCATGTTCCCCTCCCCAGGGGCACTGTCCTGGCTGCTGTTCTGCCTGCAATACTTTGTATTCTTCTCTCTCTCTCTCTCTCTCTCTCTCTCTCTCTCTCTCTCTCTCTCTCTCTCTCTCTCTCTCTCTCTTGCATATCTAGCTTTTTCCTTATTCTTAGAAGTTACTTCACCTGGGAGGCCATGTTGCCCATAGGTAATGAAACCTCCTCATTTTTTTTTTCTGCTTTCTACGACTATCTTTTTTAAAAACTGAGTGTATAATGTGAGCAGGCACACGTGGCGTAACTCAGTAGGTACACAGATTTGTGTATATTTATATCAGGAAGGAACAATTCTGTATTATATGTATTATGCATATATTATGCAACATATATAAAATGTTGATAAATAGCCTGGAAAGATGGCTCAGCAGTTAAGAGCACTGACTGCTCTTCCAGAAGTCTTGAGTTCAATTCCCAGCAACCACATGGTGGCTCACAACCATCTGTAATGGGATCCAACGCCCTCTAGTGTATTTGAAGACAGCTATAGTGTACTCATATACATAAAATAAATCTTTAAAAAATGTTGATAAATGCATAAAGAGTACACTTGGTGCAAGTAGATGTTATGCCTGTATTAGGCAGATATGACAGACCTTTTGTGTAACTTACATGCATTTCTTAATCTATATTCTTCTAGGCTTAAAAAAAAAAATGTTTTCCTTGCAAGTACAAGCACCTGAACTCAATACCCACAACCCACGTTAAGAAAAACAAGTGGGTACTTTGGCACATGGGTGTAACCCAGCACCGAGGAGGAGACAATCAAGTGTCTTGGCCCTCCCTAGCCAGCCAGCCTAGCATCTGAGCCAAGTTCCAGGCCAATGAGAGAGATGGAGATCACTTGAAGAACAACAACACCCAAGTCTGTTGTCTACATGTACCTGTTCCTGCATACACATGAACACGCATATAAGAACATGAACAGCAAAAAAAAAGAATAAAGAGCCTGAAATACCTGACAGGCGTTCGTGGGCTACCAATAAATCTTCGAGGCGATCGGATTTTTGGTTCAAAAGAAAACTTTTCTTTCACACTTTCAAGTACAGATGGAGCCACATATGTAAAACCCTGAAAAACAGCACAGTACATTACAGGATGATGTTTGGTCACACACATCAAGAAAATGTTTTTTTATTCTGAGACACCAACACTATGATGTACAACTAGAATCACAAATGTGTATTCCTCCATATTCTCTCTTTTTCTGAGACAGGGTTTCTAAACTATGTATAGCTTTAGCTGACCTAGAACTTAGTTTGTTTACCAGATCAGGCTTGAGCACAGAGATCTGCCTGCTTCTGTCTCCCCAAGAGCTAGGATTAAAGGTAAGCACCACCACAGCTGGCATTTTTATACATTATTTTTAAAGCCTGATATACTAATTAACAAAATTTTACCCCATTGTTATATAAACTGCAGGAAATGTAGCTTGAACATTAAAATATTGACTATAAAGATAAACAAATTGGTGCATTGCCAGCTACCCATTGCTTATATAGATATGTTATACACACTCATATACTTATACACACATATATATGTATTTATAGAATCAGCTAAATATTCCAAAGTAGTTGCTCATAACTAAGCCAAAATTAGAGTTACTTAGCATGTGCGACCTTTTCACTGTCACACCAATAACAGTATAAATTAAATTTTTAGTACTTTATTTTTAATTTTGTATATGCATGCACATCTGTTTGTAGGTATGTGCATGAGTGCAGATGCCTGAGCCTTTGAAGCTGTATTACATGCAATTTTGAGGTACCTAACATAGTTGCAGAGAGCTAAATCCAGGTTCCTCTACAAAAGTGCAACACAATATTAATCACTGAGCCATATTTGGTTTGGTTTGGTTTTGGTGGTTTGGTGACCAAGTGCCACCATAATGAAAATTCCACTGTGCAGTGCACAAATGCTGTTTTAGTTTTGACTGTATTTTGCCCCCGCCTCGCCTCAGCCACTGATCCCTTTACATTACCAACTGAGTGAGCATAACCATCACAGTAGCCGGCTGGAGAGATGGCTCAGTGGTTAAGAGCACTGAATGCTCTCCCGAAGGTCCTGTGTTCAATTCCTAGCAACCACATGGTGGCTTACAACCATCCGTAATGAGATCTGACGCCCTCTTCAGGTGTGTCTGAAGACAGCTACAGTGCACTTAGATATAATAAAAAAAATCTTTAGGTTGGAGTGAGTAGGACCTACTGGAGTGAGCAGAGGACCTGAATTCAAATTCCCAGCAACCACATGATGGCTCATAACCATCAGTACAGCTACAGTGTACTCATACACATACATTAAATCTTTAAAAAGCATCACAGTAGCATCACAGTCCATAAGACTCTGGGTGGAGCCCAAAAGGAAGGTGCAGCTCTACATTGTACACTGTGGTTTCAGAGGCCATTTCTCTGTATGTTCTGGAGGCTAAAGAGAAACTTGTATTTTATTTAATTTTTTAATATTCCATTAATTTTTAATGAGATATTATCACAGGAGAGTAAATATTTTTTAAACTTAAGGTTAATAAAACTGAAATATACAGGTAAGTAGGATCTTAGTTTAGTTATTTTTGACTATTCTGGAGACCAAATTCTAGGCCACAGTTAGGTTAAGTATATGCTCTCAACTGAGCTATTCCCCTCGCTATTCTTAATTTCTAAAGAGACTTGGGGCTAGAAATACAGCACACAGACACTTCTTCAATGAAAACAAATGCATTTATTATCAAAGATGAATAGATATTTCTGCTATCAAATATTAACATTATAAAGGTCCTGCAGAATTAGGTTGACAGTAACCATAGTAGTGAGAGTTTTGGTTTCTTTGAAAACCCAATTATGTTGTGTGAATGTTTTTGTTTTAATCCCAGGTGTAGAGCTGCTTCTGTCTGTCTAAAGACGTTAACTATAACTGTCTCTTGCTCTAAGAGGGCATGATTTTTGCCAACTGCAGATGGTTTAATTCTGGGGACTCTGGAGAGGGTATAAATTGAGAACCCTGAGAAGGCCTGAGGCAGCTGCTGCCACTGGTCCCTGCTGTGCATTTGCTGTTTTGCTGGATTGCTGTTTGGAGAGACTGGACTTGCACCTAGGAACCTGACACCCCTAATCAGCAGGAAGCAGTCTAAAGAGGTCTATGCTCCCTTTCCCTTTCTAGCCTTCTTTCTCTCCTACCTAGTGTTTGGGGTTGGAAGGGAGGTAGAAGCCTAAAATCCAAATAAAAGAGCTACACAATAATGTACATGACTATTATTATTACTATTATTACTATTACTATTATTATTATTATTACCCTGGATCTCGCTCTGTAGGTCAGGCTGGTCTCAAACTCAGAGATTTGACTGCCTCTGCCTCCCAAGTGCTGGTATAAAAGGTGTGCATCACCACTGCCTGGTCATAGTAGCCATACCTTACGATGACTATCTGGGAATAAAATAGTTCTATTCTGGCTGGGTTTTGTTTGTGATGCTGATCCACACATCACTTAAGTCACTATTACTCAACCAAAAATGAATCACTCCAAAGATTCAAACATTCTCTTTGTAATTTCTCAAACAGAATGTTAAGATTATGAAAATCAATTTGTAGGTACCAGTAAGTTATCAAGGAAATGGCTTAAAAGCAAAGTTATTCAGGCTTCCCACATAAAGTTCTCACTGCATCTTTCTGAAGTTTCCTATGGCTGCATGGAGACTTAAATTCTTTCACTTACCAGAAAGACCTGGTTGGCACTTTCACTGAGAGTTGAGTCATCGGGGCTGTCAACAGGTGTCTGACGTGTAAACTTTGAATCAAACTGACTCACATCCTCTTCAGATTGCTTCATAAAAACAATGGTTAGAAAATGGTGAACAGTCTATATTATTCCTACCAATCAAAGGTGCCACAAGCCCTATATTCTTTGCACAGGGTTTAACTATAATAAAACATGAAAATAATTTCAGCAGCCACAGAAAAAGAAAAAAAATGCTAACTCAACCAAACATGAATCACTCCAAAGATTCAAACATTCTCTCTGTAATTTCTCAAACAGAATGTTAAGATTATGAAAATCAATTTGTAGGTACCAGTAAGTTATCAAGGAAATGGCTTAAAAGCAAAATCATTCAGGCTTTAATGTCCATGGTACATTTACATTATTGTCTTTTTTAAAGTTTTAACATTTATTTTATGTGCAGCTGTTTTGATTACATGTATTTCCATGCACCATATGTGTGCCTGGTACCCACAGAGGCCAGAAGATGTTGGATCCCATAGAACTGCAGTTACAGATGGTTGTGAGTCAACATGTGGGTACTGGGGATCTCTCTAGCCCCATGGCATCGTTGTTTTGTATATGTATAGTGCTTGGGTTCAAACCCAAGGCTTCACACTTGCTAGGCAAGCAAATGTTCTACCAGGGCCTATGCCTTCAAATTTTATATATGAATTAACATAGATTTCAGTAGATAATTATCATCCTTCTTAAAACTGAGTATCAGTTTCCCCTCATAACCCTTTAATGAATCTAGTCGCTCAATAAATTCCTAGAGATAATGTGCTCAGTGGCCACTGTATATCTATGGTAAGTCTGGGTAAGGATAACTATGGAAGAAGAGGTCAAATGAGGCACAGAAGATGACAGAGTTAGCCACCAGGATGTAAACTTTGTTTACACTCAGTGTAAAGCACTTGTCTGGGCATGTGCAATCTCCTGGTAAAAACACACCAACACCAAATTCTCCCTGTCCTGAGAGTCTTTTTGTGGATTACTTCATGTTTATAGTTTTAAAGTACTGTTTGCTCAGAGTACATTTTCTTGTTAAATAGTATCATCTAAGTTTTACCTGCCAGATTCCTTTAATTTCTTCCCTTTCATGATGTGTCTAGTCTGAACCAAATAGAGGAAATAAATATCAATTAAAAAATATGACCTATGCTGAACACGATGATACATGCCTATAACCCCTGCACTTAGGTGGTAGAGGCAAGACGACCAAGGCTATTCTTGGCTAAACTGTGAGCTTAAGGACCAGCCTGTGCTCTGTTTGTGTTGTGTGTGTGTGTGTGTGTCTGTGAATATGTGTGGGGGTGGAGTGGGGGGAGAGGGAAGAAGAGGAGAAAGAAAAAAGTTAAGAGGAAGAAAAAAGAAAAAAATCAGAAAAATATTGCTAGAACAGATTGAAATATTAAGACTGAGTTCATAATAACACTAAAAAATTGTATAATTCAGGCTGGAGAGATGATTCAGAGGTTGAGAGCACTTTCTGCTTTTCCAGAGGTCCTGAGTTCAATTCCCAGCAACCACATGGTAACTCATAACCACCTATAATGAGATCGTGTGTCCTCTTGTGGTCTGCAGGTATACACACAAAACACTATATACACAATAAAGAAATAGTTCTTTTTAAAATTCTTTTAATCCATTATTTAATTTTAGAAGATACTAAGGAACTATTTCATTATTTTTAAAGAATATTAAAATTCAAACATTTAGCCTACATTCCTGGTAGCAACTACACATTGGGTAACCAAACAACTGACACAATGGGAATAAGATGAACAAAAGTTAAATTGTAAGGAATGCAGGAATGGAAAACTGGATCAGTCATTAAGAGCACTTGCTACTCTTCCAAAAGACTTGGGTCAAGTTCCCAGCATCCACGTGGTGGCTCATAACCATTCATAACTCCAATTCCAGGGGATCTGATGCCCTCTACTGACCTTCACAAGTACGAGGGGTGTGTGTGTGTGTGTGTACGCGTATCATATATATGCAGTAAAATACTCATAACACATAAAATAAAATTAAAAAAACCCACTTTTTTTAATCTGAGGAGTTCTACAGAACAGATGGACCAGAAGATATGAGGGAATATCTGAATATAGTAAGAGCGCACCTAAACTATGCATAAACTATGACTTCTTATTGAAAATAATAAACAAAAAGGGAAATCAAAATAAGCTGGTCAACCATATAACTGTGATGTATTGCACTTATGTTTAAAAAAAGATGACCTGGAGGGCTGGAGAGATGGCTCAGCGGTTTAGAGCACTGATTGCTCTTCCAGAGGTCCTGAGTTCAATTCCCAACAACCACATGGTGGCTCACAACCATCTGGAATGGGCATCCGATGCCCTCTTCTGGTGTGTCTGAAAGCAGCAACAGAATACCCACATACATGAAATAAATCTTAAAAAAAAAAATGACCTGATCATTTCTGAAGTCAGGAAGTAGGTATCTGAGCTAATTATCCTCCCTATACCTGTATGCAGACATCTGAAGGTTTACATAAATTTCTGTATTTTCTGTATACTATGTGTATGTCCTAATGCCCTTGGAGGTCAGAAGGTGTTAGATTCCCTAGAAGTGTAGTTAAGAACCACTGTGAGCTACCATGTGGGTACAGGAGATAAAACTTGGGTCTTCTGCATGAACAAGTGCTCTTAAGTCATCTCTCCAGCCCTGTGTATGTTGACCTTATGTCCTGTGATAAAATAATCAGCCAGTGTTGGTTGGACTATGCTTGCTCCAGGGAGTGGCACTATTAGATGTGGCCTTGTTGGAGGAAATATGTCACTGAGGGGGTAGGAAATGAGATTCTCCTCCTAGCTGCCTGGAAAATAGGCTCCTTCAAGATGTAGGATTCTTAGTTCTTCCAGCACCCTATCTGCCTGTAGGCTGCCATGCTTTCCACCATAAATGATAATGAACTAAACCTCTGAAACTATAAGTCAGCCCCAATTAAATGTTTTCCTTTATAAGAACTGCCTTGGTTATGGTGTCTGTTCACAGCAGTGGAAATCCCAAATAAGATAGAAATTGGTACCAGCAGTGGAATATTGCTATGATTAGCCTGACCATGGTTTTGTTTGGAGGAATATGGGTTTTGGAATTTTGGATCTGGAAAGCAGTGAAATGCTTTAAACAGGTCTTTTTTTTTTTTTTTTTTTTTTTTTTTTCCTTTTTTGGTTTTTTTCCAGACAGGGTTTCTCTGTATAGCCCTGGCTGTCCTGGAATTCACTCTGTAGTCCAGGCTGGCCTCGAACTCGGAAATCCGCCTGCCTCTGATTCCCAGAGTGCTGGGATTACAGGCGTGCACTACCACCGCCTGGCTTAAATAGGTCTTAATAGGTTATCCTAGTAGGAATATGGAAGACAGTAGTGCCAAGGGTGATTTGACCTTTGGGTCTTGGCTCAAAATTTTTCAGAGAAGAATTTTAATATGTTGCCTAGAGACTGTTCTTATAATATTTTGGTCAAGAATGTGGCTACTTTTTGCCCTTGTCAGAAGAATCTGGCTGAGGGTAAGGTGAAGAGATTTAGATTAATTGTACTGACAAAGGAGGTCTTAAAACAGCCAGGTTTAGACTCTGTGTGGCTCAGAGTTTTGACCAAGCATAGCAAGCTCAGAAAGGAAAATATAAAATGCATGTTTCACAGAATGAAGGGGCACAGGAAGTGGAATGGGGCTAAATCCTATGTTCAGGGATATTAAAGGAATTAAGGAAGTGGTGGTCTGGGGCTAGATCCCACCCAGCTAGACTTAGGCATTTGCAGTTGTATGGGAGGGAGGGTTCTATCATGTTAGGCACTATTACGACCTGGTTGTTGTTTTCACTTGGACATAAGGAGATATGATTATGTGTCACATTGACAAGGTATGGACTGTGATAAGTATTCTTGATATCAACTTGACTAAGATCTATAATGAAAAAGCTTAGGTCCAGGAGACAGAGTCAAATAGATCTCTGACTTCAAGACCAGCCTGGAACAGATCAAGTTCAACAAGAGAAAAGCTTAGGTCCAGGCATGGTGTTACACACCTTTAATCCCAGAACTCAGGAGACAGAGACATACAGATCTCTGAGTTCAAAGTCAGTCTACAGAGCAAGTTCTAAGACAGCCAAACTTAAGCAGTGAAGGGGGTGGAAAACGCAGAGCTATTGATAATATAAAACAAAGGGCCATGTGCCAGCCACACAAGGCAGCAGGATTCAGCAGTTTCAGCCACTCTTTAGAGTCAAGAGTTACTGATACAACTGGAGCTAAGAAATTAGCCATGATTAAGGAGAACAGCATCACTGAGGTGAAATCTTTTGGGAAGTGTTTTCTGAGAGCACAAAGAAGCTATGTTCCAAAGATAACCAAGGTTGTACCTTGTGCTGCAGCTGGACTTGGTAATGTGTACTGGTTTTGAAGGCATGAAGGGGTCATGGAGAGAAGCTGAGGAGGCCTGGCACTGTGAGAGGCCAGGGAAGGCTGTTGTTGAAGGTACAGCCTCAGTTGCAGTTGATAACCCAGGACTGAAAGGGTCATACAAAGAAGTTGAGTGTTGGCATCATAAAAGGAGCCTATAAGAAACTATTGGTGGGGCTGGCGAGATGGCTCAGTGGTTAAAAGCACTGACTGCTCTTCCAAAGGCCCTAAGTTCAAATCCCAGCAACCATATGTGGCTTACAACCATCTCATACGAGATCTGACTGCCTCTTCTGGAGTGTCTGAAGACAGCTACAGTGTACTTACATATAATAAATAAATACATCTTAAAATAAATTATTTGAGAAAAAAAAAAAAGAAGCTATTGGTGAACCCTAGTTTCAGTGAAAAGCCCCAGCATGTTAGAGATGCCAGTACTATGAGGTGATGACCAAGAACAGCAGCAGCAACGGATTGGAGTCAACCAGAGCCTGGAATGCTACAGAGGGCAGAGCTTGGAGAAGCCTGGACGATCAGGGTAGATCCCAGACATTGTAAATGCAGCCTAGGATACCCCAAGATGGTTACTGCTGCCAGAGTCATGGGATACCTGCTGAAGAAAGCTGCTAACAGAGGGCGGGACCAGCCCAAGATAAAGGAGTTGTTACAGTCAACAAAGCTGAAGGAAGTTGTCAATATGAAGACTGCTTTGTCATTAGACATGGAGGTGAAGTTTGCCCAGCTGGTTTGCTGTCTTGCTTTAGAATGCTAATGTATATTCTGTGATGTTGGAAGTCTGTGTCTGCTTTTTATTTTGATTTTATAGGGGATTATGCATTAACTTTTGATTTTATGCTATGGCTATGTATGGCCCTCACAGACTAATGTGTTTGAATACGCCTATGGGGGTTAGGGAGTGGGATATGGTGGTTTGAGTAAGCCTGGCCCAGGGAGTGGCACTATTAGGAGGTGTGGCCTTATTAGGAGGAAATGTGTCACTATGGGAGTGGGAAATGAGATCCTTTTCCTCCTAGCTTCTTGGAAGATAGTCTCCCGCTGACTGCCTTTGGATCTCTCAGCTCCTGCAGCACCACACCTGCCTGCACGCTGCCATGCTTCCTGCCAAGATGACAATGCTTGAAAGTTCTGAAACTGTAAGCCAGCTCCAATGAAATGTTTTTCTTTATAAGAACTGCCTTGGTTATGGTGTCTCTTCAAAGCAATGGAAACCCTAACTAAGGTTTTAGCCCCATTCTCCTCTTCCTTCAGGTACATCCCCCAAAATAGAGAAAGCGTATTTTCTCAGGTTCTGAGGTAAAAGACAGAAGTTAAATAAGCATTATTTTACCCATAAGCATTTTTATAGACTAAACTATGTTCCCTTGACCTCATATTCATATGTTGACATTCAAACTCCTGGTTCCTAGAAAGTGATCTTATTTGAAAAGGGTCACTGCAGGTGTCATTAATAAAGACACTATCATACAGGAACACACCACTACACCTGCTTTCTCTGATTTTTCTTATTTCAAAGAATTACCATGACTGAGGTGTCAGTGTAGACAGAGCCCCTGGCTGGCATGTGTGAGGTCCCAGGTTCAGACCCCAGTACTCGAAATGACAGTTATGGACCCCTCACATTACATGCTTCCATACACATACCAATAGAGGCTTAAAGGGAGGCTCCACCTTCCGAGCCAGAAGTTCTTCCCAGTTAATGTGTCTGAAAAATGGATGAGCCTAGGAAAAAGTAAAGGGGATGACTGAAATGATAAACCATCTTCCTAAAGTTATAAATCACAAAATAAACTAAATGCATGTTGAGTATCCAATATAACCATCAAAATAAGCAACATTAGCATATCCTCCCCTAAAGCAGACATCTCAGTTCCTACCTGGACTTCTCCAGCATCCCCAGGGCCAGCTCCAAGGCGAGAAGCAGCGTTTCTTTTCAGCAGCTTTAGGGAGGAAAAGAAGCACTGATGAAAATCTGTAACTAATCAAACTGATTTTCCCCTTTGTAGAATGTTGTCCCTATAAGTGCACCAGGAATATGATTTATTAATACCAGATAATGTTTGAGAACAAAAGAAAAAAGCCTTTTAAATATGTACTTTACTTTAAAAAATTGCAAGTCTTTTCTGTTTAGTATCTATATATGACTCTAAACAAAATATGAGTTAAATTCTTAGATGGGGAAGGGCTTATGAGGTCCCACCTTTAGTGAAGGAGCTACTAGCTATTGAGGAAGGACAGTAATTTTTCTTTGGGGCATGACCACTCATCTACTGCCCATGCTCAAGGATACAACTCCACATCCAAAGTTATGCAGGCAACACTAACTGGACTGTGTAGGTTATTTAAAAAAATAAAAAAATAAAAAAAAAAAAAGGAAAGCACAAAGATGGGAGGTGGAGGTGTTGGAGACTTTACAAAGGTTGAAGCAAAAGGGTGGGGATGAAACTATGCACACACATATAGTTCTCAAAGAATTGTATAAAACTTTATGAACCAGATATAGTGGTGCACACCTTTAACCTGAGGACTCAAGAGGCAGAAACAGGCAGATCTCTATGAGTTTGAGTCTAGCCTGTTCTACATAGTGAGACATAGGGAGTCGAAAACAAAAAACCAAACAACAAGGGTGTGTGTGTGTGTGTGTGTGAGAGAGAGAGACACACACACACACACACACACACACACACACATACATACACGGAGGGAGGGAGGGAGGGAGGGAGGGAGGGAGGGAGGGAGGGCATGTGTTTGTACCAAATTCTATCTCATTAAGCCTTGCTGATGAGGTTGTCATTTAAGAGCCCTACCTTTTTAAGCAGATCTCGAGCTTCTTGTGTGAGGTAGGGAGGCAAATTAAGTTTACATTTAAGGATTTTGTCAATTGTTTTCTTTCTATTCTCCCCAGTGAATGGAGGCTAGGGGTAGAAAACAAAAACAAAAAAATAGCATATAAAACCAAATTTTAATTAAGATTATTATCTAATTCCTGAATTGGATGGTTAGACATTGAAATAAGAAAGCATGTTTAGAAATGGTTAACTCGGAGAGACCTCTGACTTTAAGCGGTAAAGCCAAAGGAGCAATACCTGGAAGTCTGCGTGGTCTGTGAGGCATATCATTTTATGCCCCCATTTCTCTCTCTGTATTTCATTAGATTGCCATGACATAGGTCATTCTTTTTTTTAAATTTTTAATTATGTGTACACATGGTATTGTGGGTTGTGTGTATATGTGTGGGTGCCCACAAAGACCAGAGACATTACATTCCCCTGGAACTACAGTTACAAGAGGCTGTGAGCAACCTGACAAGATGCTAGGAACCGACCTTGGGCAGACTTCACTCTTCAACCACTGAGCAATCTATCCAGCCCTACAAATGTCACTTTAATAAAAAGATCTTTAAAAGTATGGAATCCCTCAAAATCATAAGCTACCACTAATGCTAAACTACTAATAACAACAAATGTTTCATCTTTGAAAATAACTCTACCAGGAACATGGTCTAAAACACAGCAAAGTGCGCTCACTCAATGGCTTAGTAACCACCCAGCACAGAGCATAACACATGCAGGTTTAACGTGCACCTACTGCTCCAGTCAGCATGTCATACATTAATGCTCCCAAACTCCACCAATCCACAGCACGGTTGTGGCCGCTTCTCATCAAGATTTCAGGGGCCCTACAATGAGAAAAGTAACATTCCTTACAATGTGCCCACATTCACATCATCAGAATAAAATTACTAAACTAAGAAAACTAAGAGTAATTTAAACCAGGTAGAAGTTAGATATTACCCCCAAACCAGTTACATTTCTTTTAACATGCAGCTCTCACATGTATTCTATTGTCCCACAAAATGTGTGTGTGACTGTCCCATCATGAATAGATTCTTTGCATAGTCCAAAGTCTGTTAGTTTCACGTGACCTACAATGAAAGATTAAAGCAAAATTATTCTGAAATTTTCAAGTATATGCAGTATTTGAACATAGCACACAGACAATTCTTTCAATTTAGCTTTTCCTTTGTAAAACCTTTCTTGAAGATGCTGAGAACTAGATCTTTGACAATCTGGTTTAAGTAATACATACCCTTAGTAAACATTCTGTATTCAAACAAAACTCATAGCATACTTCAACTGTATTGTTTCTTCACTTTGTACTTAGGAGTTCTTATAACAGTCTCAGAAAGTTACCATATGGCTTGCTATGCCAAATGCTATCAGTTAGCAGAAACAAATTAAATTATTTACTGCCAAAAGCTGCCAATAAAGGAAAAGAACTAAAATTTGCATAGGATAACCATTTCTGTTCCAGAAGGTGGAATTCCACCTTATACAAAGATTATTTCAGATAAGTTTCTCTCAGCTGTCATTTAATTAGTCAGTGGCTCACCAACAGCAAGGACCCTATTACGAAGGTTCCTTTCAGACAAAAGGTAATGGCTCATTTATTCATATTTATTCAACTGTGAACATCTACTACATTCTGATACTAAAGAAGAAACTGGGCTATATTTATTTGTATTTTCTCATTTTTAAGAAATTTATTTTATGTGCATGAGTAATTCTGCCTGCATGAATGTAAGTGCAACATGTGTACTGATACCCTAAGTAAGCCATAGAGGGCTCAGAAACCCTGAACCTGAAGTTACAATGGCTGTGAGCCAGTATGCAGTGCTGGAAACCCAGGTTTCTGCCACTGAGCCAATTCTCCAGCCCCTTAGAACCCTTCTGGAGACTGGATCTGGGCAGGAGACAGAACATGGCCTGGAACTCAATTACCTCAGGCTACTCTTGAATTTGATTCTCTTTATTCAGACTCTACAATGATAGAATTATAGGTTGTGTGCTACTATACCTGGCCATAGCTTTTATTCTCATAGACTCAAATGATATATCCGAAGTTATGGATTTAAAAAGTACTTTTCCTATTCTACCATTCTCTTGTTCTATCCTTTGCCTTAGAACTGAGAATCAGAAGGATTGGGCAGGGGCATAGCTTGGTGGTAGCATGCAAAAAGAACACGAAAAATAACTTTAAAGGAATACCTTAAAATCAACAAAGAATTCAGAATCAGAATGCAGGTTTGAGACAGGAAGGGAGAAAGACATGGTTCCAACAATGCAGTTTGTCAATTCTATCATTTTCTCCATTAAAAAGAGAGTTTTGTTTTTTTATTTCATATGTATGAGGGTTTTGCCTATGCATGCATGCATATATATATATATATATATACACACACACACTACATGTGTGCCTGGTGCCAGCAAACCCTAGTTTCAGATTCCTAGGAACTAAAGTTCCAGATGTTGTAAGATACCTGGAATTAAACACAGGTCCTCTGCATGAGCAGGAGATGTTCTTAACCCTGAGCCATCTCTCCAGCCCCTCACAGACAAATATTTAAAAAGCACCATTTATAACAGTTATAAAGGTCTCACCATTTCTGTGTAAGAGTTTACATTGGTTAACTACCTCATAAATTATCCTATGGAGACCTAAGGATCAGCCAATGCTCACAACCTTGTAGCTGCCTTGGTCTGCTAGTTTGTTCCTTGAGTAAACTGCAAAGTCTTCCCAGTTCAGACTACAGCAGCAGCAATGAGCTGTAGGAGTCTGGAGCTACAGCCAATGCTTGCTTTGCTGTAATGATAGCTAAACAGAATGTTTGTTTCTCTGATTAATCTATGCCTAGGGAATGTTTTGTTTATGGGGGTTGTATCAAATGTGATTCAATTTCAGTCTTTTTCTTCTTCAAATATTAGTTAAAATGTATTATATAAAGTTTTGCTTTTAGCTACATGGTAGTGGTACACATATGTAAGCCCTAACATAGTGGTGGTACACATATGTAAGCCTTACATGGGAGATTTACATGGGAGATTGAGGCAGGAGACCCTAAGTTCAATGCCAGCTGACCGTACAAAAAGA